>NW_007256529.1:0-6177 GCF_000164805.1 Carlito syrichta | reverse complement strand
TTAGAATAGCAGCAGATTTATCTACAGAAACATTGCAGGCAATGAAAGTTTGGAGCCCTGTCTTCAAAGTTCTAAAAGATAAACAATTTCAACCAAGAATAACCTACACAGCCAAGCTAAGCTTCATCAGTGAGGGACAATTAAAATCTTTCCCAGATATCCAATCCCTAAGAACTTACGCTGCCAGCAGACAACATTGACAATAAACACTTAAGAAAGTATTGAACACAGCAGTAAAGGAAAAAAGATCAACAACGTTCTTCAGAAGAGTACAGGAAAAAGATTAAAAACACACATGAACAGACCCCAAAACCAAAAGAAAGACAACAAACAAACAGGAACAACAATTACAACTCTTTTAGAAAATTAAGATAGGGATCAACTCTCACATTTCAAATTATCTGGAGTGTGAATGAACTAAATGCACAACTGAAAACACATAAGATGGCAAAATGGATAAAATATCACCTGGCAACAATATATTCCCTTCAAGAGACTAATCTCACTAGAAAGGACACTCACAGACTCAAAGTAAAAAGATGGGAAACAAATTTTCAGGTGAACAGAACACAAAATAAAGGAGGAGTCACAATCTTAATCTGAGACAAAATACCCTTTAAGGTATCAAAAATTTAAAAAGATACAGAAGGCCACTACATAAAGATAAAAGATTCAATCCATCAAAAAGAAATATTCATCCTAAACATATATACACACAAAATAGGAGCACCAACTTTCATAAAGCAGCTTCTAGGCAAACTCAAAAAAAGATATTGACCCTAACACTATCATAGATGGGACACTAATACCCCACTCACAACCCTAGGCAGATCAGGACAAAAAATCAGCAATGAGATCCAGAACCTCAAAGTGACTCTTGACCAAATAGACTTACTTGATACCTACAGAACACTCTATCCAACGACCACAGACTATAAATTCTACTCATCACCACATGGAACGTACTCTAAGGTTAACCACATACTTGGCCATAAATCAAGCCTAAACAAATTTTAGGATCGAAATATTGTCATGCACCTTCTCGAACCACAGTGGAATAAAAATAAACATCAACACCATCTAGTTTCCCCCAAAACCCACAAAGATATGGAAACTAAATAGCATAATGCTAAACAATTCCATTATGAAATCAAAACAGAGATTAAAAGATACCTGGATACAAATGAAAATGAAGAAACATCTTACCAAAATCTCTGGAATGGCATGAAAGCCATAGTAAGAAGGGATTCATATCTCTACAAACTCACATGAAAAAAATGGAAGGATCACAAATTAACAGCTTAACAAGTCACCTAAGGAAGCTGGAAAAGCAAGACCACCAAATTCCTAAGTTCAGCAGAAGAAACCCGATCACCAAAATAAAAGCCCAAATCCGGGACATAGAAGACAAAAAGGTGATACAAAAAATCAATGAAACAAAAAGCCGGTTCTTTAAAAGGATGAACAAGATCGATGGTCCCCTAACTAGACTGAACAAGGAAAAAAGAGAAAAATCCCAAATAAACACAATCAGAAACTCAAAAGTTGAAGTCACATCTGACCTTGAAGAAATACAAAAGATCATTAGAGACTACTATGTAGAATTGTATGGAAATAAACTTGAAAATCTTAAGGAAATGGAGGACTTTCTGACATCACACAAGCTGCCTAGGTTGAAACAAGAAGAAATCGAGACCCTAAATAGATGAATAACAATGAAGCAAATTTATTACGTAATAAGAAAACTACCTACAAAAAAAAAAAAAAAAAAAACCCTGGACCAGATGGCTTTCCAGCAGATTCCTTTCTTTCTTTCTTTCTTTCTTTCTTTCTTTCTTTCTTTCTTTCTTTCTTTCTTTCTTTCTTTCTTTCTTTCTTTCTTTCTTTCTTTCTTTCTTTTTTTGAGTTGGAGTCTCACTCTTTCACCCAGACTGGAGTGCAGTGTCCACTCCCAGCAACTGCAGCCTCAACCTGTGGGGCTCCGGCGATCCTTTTGCCTCATCCTCCCAAGTAGCCGGAATTACAGTCAAGTGTTACCATGCCCGGCTGATTTTTTGATTTATAGTAGAGATGAGGTCTCACTGTCAAGGCAGGTCTCGAACCCGTGGGCTCAGGCAATCCATTTACCTCAGCCTCCCAAAGGCACAGGATTACAGGCTGAGACACCAAGCCCAGCTCCAGCAGATTTCTATAAGACATTTAAGGAGGAGCTGATACCAATCCTACTGAAAGTATTCCAGGCGATCGAGAAAGATGGAACTCTCCCCAAATTATTTTGTGAAGCTAAGATCACATTGATATCCAAGCCTTTAAAGAACCAACAAAGAAAGAGAACTACAGGCCAATATCTTTGATGAACGTAGATGTTAAAATTCTCAACAAGGTCCTAGCCAACCGGATTCAATAACACATTTCAAAAGTCATCCCTCATGACCAAGTAGGCTTCATTCCTGGGACACAAGTCTGGTTCAACATTCGTAAAACCATAAATGTATTTAAAAACATCAACAGATGTCATAACAAAAACCACATGATTATATCATTAGATGCAGAAAAAGCTTTTGAAACAATATAGCACCACTTCTTGATAAAAACTCTTGAACATCTAGGTATACGAGGAACATACCTCAAAATAGTAAACGCCATCTACAAGAAACTCACAGCCAGCATAATCCTAAACAACAAAAATTGGAAACATTTCCCCTGAAAACTGGAGGAAGACAAGGATGCCCCCTCTCACCCCTCCCATTCAATATAGCATTGGAAATCCTGGCTAGAACAATCAGAAAAGATAATATGATCAGGGGTATCCAAACAGGAAAAGAGGAAGTCCTGTTATCTCTCTTTGCAGACGACATGATTATGTATCTTCAAAACGCAAGAGAATCTGTCAAAAAACCTCCTTGTACTGATAAAGGTCTTTGACAAAGTCTCAGGGTATAAAATAAATGTGCAAAAGACAATCACATTTCTTTACACCAAACATAAGCAAACAAAAACCCCAATAAAAAGCAAAATCCAATTCGCAATAGCCAGAAAAAAATATAAAATAATTTGGCATCTTCCTATTCAGAGACTTGAAAGACGTTTACAATGAAAACTACAAACACTGCTCAACCAAATCAAAGATGACAAAAAGTGGAAAAATATCCAATGCTCATGGATTGGAAGAATCAACATTGTGAAGATGTCCATGTTATCTAAGGCAATCTACAGATTTAATGCAATACCCATGAAATTACCAGCAACATTCTTCTTAGATCAAGGAAAAAGAAATGCAGGAATTCCTATGGAAACACAAACGACCAAGAATAGTCAGAAGAATCCTCAGCAAAAAAAGGAGATATCACACTACTAGACTTTAAACTTTACTATAAAGCTGCAATAATCAAAACAGCTTGATATTGGTACAGACAGGCATATAGACCAATGGAATAGAATTGAGATTCCAGAAGCAAACTCAATTTCTCAGCCATCTTATCTTCACCAAACACAATCTATTCAGTATATGGTGCTGGGTAAACTGGCTGACCACATGCAGAAGATTCTAATGAGACTCCTATATCCACATACACAAAAATTAACTCTAAATGGATCAGAACCTAAATGTAAAACCTCAAACCATAAGAAATTTAGAAAATGCAGGCATACCCTAATGTAAGTTGGAACTGGCACCCAATTCCTGAGCAAAAGCCGAAATGCATGGGCCATAAGAGAGAAGATAGACAAGTGGGACCTCATTAAACTGACAAGCTTCTGCAAAGCCAGGGAAACCATCAAGAGAACAGGGAGACAGCCCACAGACTGGGAAAAAGTACTTGCCAATACATATCTGACAAAGGCCTAACATCAAGGATCTACAAGGAGCTCAAACATGTTGAAAAGACAAAAACAAACAACCCCATTACAAAGTGGGCAATAGATATGAACAGACACTTCTCAAAAGAATTCAGATGAGTGACCAACAGATTCCTGAAGAAATGGTCAACCACACAAGTAATCAAGGAGATGTAAATTAAAACTGCACTGGGATACCACCTAACGCCAATCAGAAAGGCCATCTTCAATAACTCAAAAAAACAACCAGATGCTGGAGAGGATGTGGCAAAAAGGGAACACTTCTACACTGTTGGTGGGAATGTAATCTAGTACACCCTCAGTGGAAATCAGTGTGGCGATTCCTAAAAGCTCTGAAAAAATCAACCTTCCATATGACCCTGCAATCCCTCTACTGGCAATATATCCTGAAGAACTCAAATCACCCTATAAAAAAGTATCTGCACACGTGTGTTTTTCGCAGCATTGCTCACAATAACAAGATCATGGAACCGATCATGATGTCCATCAAAGAAGGATTGGATTTAAAAAATGGTACATATGCACAATGAAATATTACACAGCCATAAAAAAGAAAAAATCATAAATTTCGCAGAAGCTAGATGGAATTAGAGTTTATAATACTGAGTTATCTCTCACAGAAACAAAGATCTGAGTATCACATGTTCTCACTCATAAGTGGACCTTGAACAACTATCGTAATACTATAAGAAAAGGCTTGATAGTGGTGAGAAACTATGGGGGAGGGGCAAAGAGGAGAAGGGAGGTGGTATTAAAGGTAGTCAATATCTGTCTGGGGACGGGGTCACACCTCAGCAAAAGGGGATCTGCACAATGCATATTTATATACCTAGTCCTCAACTCTACCCCACAATTCTAAAATAAAAAATATGTATTAAAAAAAGAAAAAAAGAATAAAATAAAGAAAAATTAAAAAGTGACTCAAAAAAAAAAGAAATGACAGCCATCTTTTTAAAGAAATGCTATGTTAAGATGTTATCTTTTGTGTCAAATTTACTGTGATATCCAAAACTGGGGAGTTACAACTTGAAAGAAAAAGATATCTCTGCAATTAACGTGTATATTATAGACACATTAGTCCGAGTTTCCGTGACCTGCCTTTCAGTTAAGTTTTGATTTATAAGGCAGCATAGTTTAGTGTTTCAAGTTCATGGTTAGCTAATTAAAAGATGTCAGCATTGATATGTGACCCACTATATTTTTCATAAAAGTAACTACAATTACAATCTGAGGCCAAGTTTAAATTCTTTCCATTTCAAATTTTTATAAAAGTAAAAATTTCAAGTTATTCAAAAGTTGTGATCAGTAAAATTTAATTGTTATCAGTCTGTTCTTTTACCCCTTTTATCTTAAAAAAAGAGTGACTATTAACTTTCTCAACAACCTCCATTACCACCGCCGTATACATACAAACCATATATTATACATGTTTTCTAAGGATTGGTTGAGATAGTTTTTTAATAGCTGCAAAAATATACACATAATATAAAGTTTATCATTTTTTGAATATACTGTTTGGTGACATTAAGTATTAATACATTTACTTTGTTTTGCCACCACCACCACCACCACCACCAGGACATAGGATGCTGTTTTTGTCTGGTAAAAACTTAAACTTTGTCTAGATTAAATAATAATTCCCTTTCCTACTCTCTCCCCATCCTCTAGCAACCACAAATCAATTTCTTTTGTCTTTATGAGTGACTACTCAAAGCGAGAAATGTAAGTGGAACCATACAGTGTTTGTCTTTTTGTGATTGATCTATTTCATTTAGCAGAATGTTCTTAACAGTCATCAATGTTAAAGGATGTGTAAAAATATCCTTCTTTTTATTGGATAATATTTTATTGTATTTATGTACCACATTTTGTTTATCCATTTATTCAATGACGTGCGCTTAGACAACTTCTACCTTTTGACTATTGTTAATAATGCTGCTATTAACATGAGTGTACAGGTACCTCTTTAAGTCTGTTTTCAAATATTTTTTGTGTATACCCAGGAGTGAAATTGCTGTGTCATATGGTAATTTGATTTTTGCAATTTTCCACAGGTACTACATCATTTTATAATCCTACAAAAGAGTATATAAGGGTTCCATTTTTCTTTTTCTTTTTTTTTGAGTTGGAGTCTCACTCTGTCACCCAGACTGGAGTGCAGTGGTCACTCCCGGCCACCGCAGCCTCGACCTGCTGGGCTTCAGCAGTCCTTCCACTTCAGCCTTGCAAGTAGCCGGAATTACAGGCATGAACTACCACGCCCAGCTGATTTTTTGATTTATTGTAGAGATGAGGTCTTGCTGCCCAGGCGGGTCTCGA
>NW_007256528.1:4744-5804 GCF_000164805.1 Carlito syrichta | reverse complement strand
TGAGACATGGTCTGGCCATGTTGCCTTGGCTGGTCTCCGAACCCTAGGCTCAGACAGCCTTCCACCTCTACCTCCCAGAGTGCAGGACTGACGGCTGCAAACCTCGGTGGCGAGCCTGGACTCACACATTCTGTCGTTGGGGGCAATGCAAAGGAACGCCCTGGGACAGAGGTCACTGCATCCCATGTAGCAGGGACCATGTGCACCACCATGTGAAACTCCAATGTTTGCATTCTGGGGAGCGATAAGGTCTCGCTCATGGCCCAGGCTGATCTCGAATTCCCTGGCTCCAGTGGTCCCCAGCCTAGGCCTCCAAAGCCACAGGGTGATTGACGGTCAATCCGCTGTCATTCAGGAACTCTAGGCCCAAGGCTGGGGTCTCCTTTCCAAATGATCTATGTCTGTTCATGATGTTGCCAACTCCATGCACAAATGGATGCTCTTTTTTTTCTTTTCTTGAGTCAGAGTCTCACTCTGTCACCCAAGCTTTAGGGTGGTGGCTCGGTCCTGGCCACCACAGTCTCTGCCCACCAGGCTCAGGCAAGTCTTCTCCAGTCTTCTGAGGAGCCAGAATGACAGGCACGCACCAACACACTTGGCTCATTTAGGATGGAGGACATAGAGGAGGTCTCCCAGCATTCTGGGTGGCCGAGGTGGGAGGATGGCTGAAGCCCAGGAGCTCAAGGTCAGCCTGGGACATGCAGGGAGACCCAATCTCTGCACCCATCCAAACTAGGAGTCCGGGGTCGAGGTGCCCATCATCCCAGCAACTCCAGAGGCTGAAGAGGGAGGACAACCAGAGCTCGTGATTTTGAAGCTGGCAGAGAACAATGGTCATGTCCCTGCCCCCCTGCCTGGGCCACAGAGCCAGACCTGTCTCCAAAAACATCTGAATCGTACACAGATTCTCAACTGTGCGTGGTGTGTTCACAGGGAGTCTGGCTTAAATCCAGGACAAATAAGATTGGGGGGAAGAATGACCCCGTGTGATGAATGTGTCCCTGGACCTTTCGGGGGGAAAGTCTTCATGCTGAGTCAGATGGTCGACCTGCCTGGGGTA
>NW_007256528.1:2261-3272 GCF_000164805.1 Carlito syrichta | reverse complement strand
GCCTGTAATCCCATTGCTTTTGGAGGCTGAGGAGACAAGACGGCCTTAGTTCCCGGTTTCGAGACCAGCCCAGGCACCTTGGTGAAACCCCATCTCTACAAGAAAACAACAAAATGAGCCCAGCATGGTGGTGCACGGTGGTCATTCTAGCCACTTGCAAGGCAGTGGTAGGAGGATCACTGGATCCCTGCTGGTGGAGGCCACATTGGCCAAGAGTGGGCCCCTGCACTCTGGCCTGGGCAACAGTTCGGGAATCCGTATCAGAATACTAATACCAACCACCACCACCACAACCATAGGTCGGCCTCAGGTGCTCAGAATGGCATCCTGGCCCTTTGGAGATCGAGGCGACTGGACAGCAAGAGCCTGAAGGTTTGAGACCAGCCCAGAATACTGAACCAGACCTCGTCTCAGTCATGAAAGATAAATCCAAAGATTAGCCTGGCGTTTTCACACAGGTCTGTGGTTCCAGCCACTCGGGGGGCCGAGGCAGAAAGATCTGCTGAGCCCAGTAGGTGAAGTCCGCGGTGGCTGTGAGTATGGCCCTGCACTCTGGTCTGGGCGACAGACCAGGATTCCAACTCCAAATAATAATAATCATCACCACCACTTCCACCACCACCCCTGCAACCTAGTGGAATGAGTCACCCTCAGCAATGGGAGAGATAAAGGCATTTTCTGGCATGTCGTTCACACGAGGTTTCAAAGGTGGCTACCGGGCACATCCATCGCACACCTTTGGCCATGCTCGCCAGAAGGCCTGCCTCAGCCCTCCACAGTTGTGCCCCATGGCAAAGACATGTATGAGCTCACAGAACAGACCGCCCCAAGTTAGGACGGCCATTGGGCATAGAGCGATCAAGGGGGTCCAGCAATGCCACGACCAACCCAGGTTCTAGTTGTCTGGTCTGCCACCTTCAGGCAGGGTTGGGCTCCTTCCTCTGCCAATGACTGCATCATCCCCTGCCCACACAGATCTTTCCCTGGGGAGCTTTGAATGCCCGCCATAAT
>NW_007256528.1:0-1552 GCF_000164805.1 Carlito syrichta | reverse complement strand
CAAAGCACTGGGATGATGAGGCTGTTCACCTGAGCCCGGTCTCGATCCTTCATCAAAAATGAACCAGAACACCTGATGCAGGGTCCCATGACTGGTATCCCAATGCTCTTGGAGGCCAAAGGTGGAAGATGGCTGGAGCCCAGGAGCACAAGGTCATCCCAGATGATGCAGTGAGACCCTATCTCACATCCAAACAAGGGGTTCTGGGGTCGAGGTGCCAGTTGTTCCAGTCAATCTGCAACCTGAGGCTGGGGATCACCAAAGGCCGCAATTTTGAGGTTGACAGAGAATGACGGTCGTGACCCTGGGTCCCTGCCTGGGTAAACAGAGCCAGATCCTGTGTCCAAAAGCATCAGAATCGTACCCAGATTCTCAACTGAGCATGGTGTGTTCACAGGGCAACTGGCCTTAGAATCATGAAAAATGGGATTGTGGGGGAAGAAATGTCCCTGGGTGAGGAATTTGTCCCTGGCCTTTCTTAGTGGAAGAACCTCATTGCCGGGTCAGAGGGTAGCCTGTCTGGGGCACATTTCCACCTTGAAGAGGAGAGCTGGCAGTAATACAGCCAGGGAGCCTGGGAAATCCCGCACCAAAGTGGGGCTGCCATTGGGTAAGGCTGTGGTTGGAAGGTGCCGAGTTTGGGGAATCCTCACATGTGGAGGGGTGGGAGGGAAGACCTGAAGACAGAAAGTTTGCAGGAGAATGGATTTCTTTCTTTCTTTCTTTCTTTCTTTCTTTCTTTCTTTCTTTCTTTCTTTCTTTCTTTCTTTCTTTCTTTCTTTCTTTCTTTCTTTTCTTTCCTCACTAGGTTGCCCAGGCTGCTCTCATACCATCCAACTTGGTCCATCATCTAGTCCTGGTCCTCTAAAACTGCAGTGATCACAGGCTTTCCATTTGGCCCACATCCTTGTCTTCCTTCCTGGTCTTGAGAACTCTGGGCCAGAGGCAAACCTCCTGCTAAGGCCTGCCCTCAACCAAGGTATTCTGGGTTTTGCTTGGGGTCGAGTTGTGGGCTTGCTGTGGTGTCCATCCTGGTCTCGAGCTCCCGGGCTCAGGCCATCTTCCCATCTCAGCCTCTGTGAGTGCCAAGGAGAGAGGTTTGAGTCACCCAGGTGGTTCACACCAGACGGTTTGAGAGTCACTTCCTTTCCCAGGGTTGAGCTCTGGGAGGATTGAAAGGGTCCGCACTGGGGAATGAAGCCTGCGGAGGCATGTGCTCCCCAGCAGAGACACATCCCTGAGCCAGGAACTCTCACGGGGCAGGCTAGGTGGGCGACTCTGGCTGCCCACTCTGGGGTCCCGTGTCATCAGAATGTCGCGGGCCTGGCGGTGAGGCTTCAAAAGGGGTGTGATGGCTGGGCTTGGGGTCTCACACCAGTCACCCCAGTGCTTTGGGAGGCCAAGGGGAGAATCTGACCTTAGCTCCCAGGTACAAGACCAGCCTGGGAATCTTAGTGAGACTTCGTTTTTACAAGAAACTAATAAATTGGGCCTAGTGTGGTGGCGGACGTCTGTTGTTCTGGCCACTCAGGAGGCTGCAATGGGAGGATCA
>NW_007256527.1:2031-2658 GCF_000164805.1 Carlito syrichta | reverse complement strand
TCCCTGGGGAGCTGTGGATATCTGTCATGGCACACAAGGGAGGCATCTTTTTTGTCACTGGAGTCTCCATCACCCTAGCTAGGGCACAGCGGCATGATCGTGGCTCCCAGGGCCTTGACCTCCACGTCTCAGGTGGTCCTCCTGCTTTGGCCCCTGAGCAACTGGGAGTACAGAGGCCACCACACCTGACTCGATTTTGGAGACCTCTCACCTAGACGAGGTTTTTCCACATCACCCAGGCTAATCTCTGACCTCTGAACTCAGGCTGCCTCTTGCCTGGGTCTCCTGGAGTGCAGGTCTAATGGCCATTAGCCATGGTGCCCGGCCAGGTCTCGTATGTTCTGTCAGTGGGGGTGATGCAAAAAAAGCCATGGGATGAAGGCCACCGCATCACGTGTAGCCACACCTGTGGTCGCTACCATGTGCCACTCCTGTGTTTGCATTCCGGGAAAGATGAGGTCTCACTACAAGGCCCAGGCTGGTCTCGAACCCCCAGTCTCCAGTAATACACCGCCTCGGACCCCCAAAGTCACAGCCTGATTGTCTGCCAATCCACCATCTTTTGGAATCTCTATGCCCAAGTCTGGGGCATCCTTCCCAAATGATCTGTCTGTTCACGATGATGCC
>NW_007256527.1:0-497 GCF_000164805.1 Carlito syrichta | reverse complement strand
GGCAGAAGAGTGGGTGCCAAGGCAGAGACATTCCCCTGCGTCTGGAGCTCCCCCTGGGGAGGGCTTAGTGGGTGACTCTGGCTGCACTCTCTGGGGTCCCGTGTATAAGAAGGGAGTGGGCCTCATGGTGGGGTCTCAATAGGGGAGCAGAGGGCAGGCCCTGGGGCTCAAGTCTCTGATCCTAGCATTCTGGGAGGCCAAGATGAGATGATGACCTGAGCCCCCAGGTTCAAGAACAACCCAGGCCCCTTGGCAAGACCTCGTCTCTACAAGAAGTCAAAAAAATGGACCGAGTGTGGTGGTGCACGCCTCTCATTCCAGCCGCTTGGGAAGCCACAACAGGAGGATCGCCAGAGCCCAGCCAGTGGATACTGTGATGGCCGAGAGCAGGCCCCTGTTTTCCAGTCTGAGCAACAGAGTGGAGCTCAGACTCAGAATAATAATACCAACCAGTGGCACCATCACAACCACAGGCTGGACTCAAGGACTTGGCCTGG
>NW_007256526.1:12904-17393 GCF_000164805.1 Carlito syrichta | reverse complement strand
GTGCCCATCATCCTGGCACCACCACCACCTCCACCACCACAGGCCAGGCTCAGGAGCTCGGCCTGGCATGCTGACCTTTCAGAGGCCCAGAAGAGCAGATAGTCTGAACCTGCAGGTTCAACAATAGCCAGGGACATGTGGCAAGACATCATCTCAGTCATCAAAAATAAATCCAAAGATTAGCCGGGCATGGTGGCGCAGGCCTGTGGTTCCAGCTACTTGGTGGGCCGAGGCAGGAAGATCACCTAAGCTGGGCAGGTGGAGTCCAAGGTGGCCATGGGCATGCCCCTGATCTCCGGCCTGGGTGACAGAGGGGTTTTGACTCTAAATAATAATCAGTACCACCATCACTGAAAGTGGGGTCAGCCATTGGGGGAGAGCTGGAGCTGTAACCTGCCAAGCTTTTGGGACCCTCATATGTGGGGGGGGAGTACTGAGGGAAGAATGTTTGCAGGAGAATGGATTTTTTTGTTGACTTAGATTTTCTCTTTCTTTCTTCCTTTTCCCCCTTTCTCTTTTGTGTCCTCACTAGGTAGCCCTGGCAGCTCTCAAACCACCCAACTCAGGCCTCCCTCTTGGCTCCGACCTCCCAAACTGCTATGATCATAGACTTTCAATTTGGTCGACATCCTATTCTTCCTGTCTGGTATTGAACTCTGGGCCTGCAGCGATCCTGCTGCCGAAGCCTGCCCTCACCCAAGGTTTTCTGGGTTTGGCTTGGGGTTGAGGTGGGGGCTTGCTATGGTGTCAAGCCTGGTCTCAGCAACTGGGCTCTGGCCATCTTCCCATCTCAGCCACCCAGAGTGCTGAAGAGACAGGCGTGAGTTGTCCGGTTGGCCCCCCATGAAGGTTTGACTGTCACACCCTTTCTTTCCCAGAGGCGACCCCTGGATTAGCAAGCAGGTCCAGTCTGGGGATTGAGGCAGGCAGAGTGGTGGGTGCCCCATGAAGACACAGCACTGCACCAGGCCCTGTCCTGGGGTAGGATCGGTGGTTGAATCCAGCTGCCTTCTCCAGGATGCTGGGTCATCTGAAGGGAGTGGGTCCTATGGTGAATTCTTGAGAGAGGTGTGAAGGCCGGGCATGGGGGCTCACACATGTCACCCTGGTGCTTGGGAGGTTGAGGTGAGAGGATGGCCTTATCACCCAGGTTCGAGACCAGACTGAGCACCTTGGCGAGGCCCCATCTCTACAAGAAGCCAAAAAATAAGCCGATCATGGTGGTGTATGCCTGTTGTTTCGGTCACTCGTGATGCAGCAATGGGAGGATTGCTGGAGCCCAGCTGGTGGAGGTCCCATGGACTGACAGAGGTCCCCTGCACTCTGGCCTGGGTGACAGAGCAGGACAATGACTCAGAATAATAATACCAACCACCACCACCACAACCACAGGCTGAGTTCAGGGGCTCAGACTGGCATCCTGGCACTTAGGAGGCCGAGGTGGGTGGACGGCCTGAGCCTGCAGGGTAGAGGCCAGCACAGGACACTGTGTGAGACCATATCTCGGCCATCAAAAATAAATCCAAAGGGCGTGGTGTAGCAGGGAGTGGTGTATCTGGCCTGTGGTTCAAGCTACATGAGGTGCTGAGGCTGGAGGATCACCTGAGCCTGGCAGGTGGAGTCTGCAGTGCTCGTGAATGTGCCCTTGTGCTCTGGCCTGGGCAACAGAGCGAAATTCTGACTCTAAATAATAATAATCACTTCCACCACCACCACCACCACCCCTGCCACCCAGCATGAGGAGTCAATCTCAGGGATGGGATTGGAAAAGTCACTTTACTGTCTGCCATTTGCGGGAGGTTTCTAAGGTGACCACTGGGCATATCTGTCCTGCACTTTCAGCTATGCGTCCCAGAAGGCCTGCCTCCAGCCTCCACACTCATACCCCATGCAAAGACACGTGTGAGCTCACAGAACAGATGACCCCCTACTTAGGGCAGCTATCGGGCACAGAGCCTCCAAAAGTGCCCAGCAACGCTGCGACCAGCCCAGGTTCTGGTTGCCTGGTCTGCTACCTTCAGGTGGGGGGAGTTCCACTTCCACTCCTGATCACTCCATCATACTCCACCCATGTGGAACTACCCAGGGGAGCTATGGACTCCTGTCATGATGCATGTGGCTGGCGTCTTGATGCTGGTGTCACCATTGGCTGGGCTGTGTGTGGCAGCATGATCGTGGCTCCTGGGGTCTCATCCTGTGGGGCTAAGGCTGGATTTCCCACCTCAGCCCCCAAGAAACTGGGACTCTGGGGACTACCAAGCCTGACTCGATTTTGTGGACCTCTCGCCGAGATGAATTCTGGACACATCGCCCAGGCTGGTGACTGACACCTGGGCCCAGGCAGCCTCCCACCCCAGGCTCCAAGTTCACAGGGCTGACGGCCCTGAGCCACAGCACCTGGCCTGAACTCGCATGTTCTGTCAGTGGGGGCAATGCAAAGGAACACCTTGGGATGGAGGTCACCACATCGTGTGTACCTGGGACCGCGTGGACCACGTGGACCACCATGCATGACTCTAGTGTTTGCCTTCTGGGGAGCAATGAGGTCTCACTAACTGACCCAGGATAGTCTCAAAACCCCAGAAACCAGCGGTCCCTCACCTTGGCTTCCCAAAGCCACAGACCAATCATTTGCCAATCTACCATCTTTCAGGAACTCTAGGTCCAAGTCTGGGGCCTTCTTCCCAAATAATCTCTGTCTGTTTACGATGATCCCAACTCCATACACAAATAGATGCTCTTCTTTTTATTCCCTTTTTTCTTTGAGTTGGAGTCTCACACTGTCGACCAGGTTGGAGGTCATTGACTCGCTCCTGGCCACTGCAGCCTTGGCCTGCCAAGCCTTTCCCTTGCTTTTTTAGGAGCCAGAACAACAGGCATACGACACCATGCCTGGCTCATTTGGAATGGAGGGTAGAGACAAATCTTACCGAAGAGCCTGTGTGGATCTTGGCCCGTGGGCTTGGACCAGCCCTTGGTCTTGGCCTCCCACAGTGCTGGGATGATGAGGCTGAGCTCCAGAGCCTGGCCTTCATACTTCATCGAAAATGAACCAGAAGGACTGGTGTGGCAGCCCATGTTTTGAATCACAGCACTCTGGGAGACTGAGGTGGGAGGATGGCTGGAGCCCAGGAACCCAAGTTCAACCAGGGCCACACAGGGAGACCCCATTTCCACACTCATCCAAACAGGTGGTCTGGGGTCAACGTGCCCTTCATCCCAGCGACTCCAGAGGCTGAAGTGAGAGGATTGCCAGAGCCTGTGATTTTGAGGCAGAGGGTGAACGACAGTCATGTCCCCGGGCCCCAGCCTGGGCCACAGAGTCAGACTCTGTCTCCAAAAATATCAGAATTGTACACAGATTCTCAACTGCAACTGAGGTTTTCACAAAGCAACTGGATGGAAAAATGGAATTGGGGGGATGAAATGCCCCTGGTTGAGGGATGTTTTCCCAGCATTTCTTGGCAAAAGGTTCTCTTTGCCGAGTCGGAGGGTCGGCCTGCCTGGTGCTCATTTCACACCTCGAAGAGGAGAGCCTGCAGGAAGCCTGCCAGGGAGCCTTGAGAACTCCCACACCAAAGCATGAGCAGCCATTGGGGGATTTGGGGTTGAAAGGTGTTGAGCTTGTGGGACTTTCACATGTGGGGAGGGCATGGTGGAAGGACTAATGGCAGAAGGTTTGCAGGAGAATGGATTTCTTTCTTTGTTTCCTTTCTTTCTACGTTTCTTCCTTCGTTTCTTTCTTTCTTTCTTTTTTTCTTTCTTTCTTTCTTTCTTTCTTTCTTTCTTTCTTTCTTTCTTTCTTTCTTCTTCCTTCTTTATTTCTTTTCTTTACTCACTAGGTTGCTCTGGTTGCTCTCAAACCACCCAACTCGGGTCATCCTCTCGACCTGGACCTCCCAAATTACTGAGATGACAGGCTTTCCATTTGATCGACATCCAGGTCTCCTGCCTGGTTTGAACTCTGGGCCAGAGGCGATACTCCCACTGAGGCTGGCCCTCACCCAAGGTTTTCTGGGTTTTGCTTGGAGTTGAGGTGGGTCTTGCTATGGTTTCTGCCATCTTCCCGTCTCACCATCTCCGAGTGCTGAGGAGACAGGCATGAGTTGCCCAGCCGTCCCCACCCCCCTTGCTTTGAGAGTCATGCAATTCTTTTCTCCAAGGCAGCCCCTGGGAGGAATGAGTGGATCCACTCTGGGGAACAAGGTGGGAGGAGGAGTGGGTGCCCCAGTGGATTCACGCCCATGTGCTAGGTGCTCCCCCTGGGACGGCTCAGTGGGTGACTTCTACTGCCTTCTCTAGAGTTCCAGGTCGTCAGAAGGAAGCGGACCTTGTGGTGGGAGGGCGGGCGTGGGGGACATGCCTGTCATCCTGGCACTCTGGGAGGCCGAGGCAGATGATGGGCCTGTGCACCTGGGTTCACAACCAGCCTGCACATCTTAGTCCGATCTCATCTCTATAAGAAGTCAACAAAATGAGCCAAGCTTGG
>NW_007256526.1:1962-12884 GCF_000164805.1 Carlito syrichta | reverse complement strand
TCATTTTTTTCTCGCTCTAAAGCCAGTTGCCCTTTGAACACACCACGTGGAGTTGAGAATCTTTGTACAATTCTCATGTTTTTGGAGAAAACCACCACCCCTGCCACCCAGCATGAGGATTCACCCTCAGGGATGGGAGAGTAAAAGGCACTTTGCAGCCTGTTGGCCCCGGGAGGTAACAAAGATGGCCACTGGGCAGGTTTGTCTCCCACCTTCAGCCACGTGCCCCAGAAGGCCTGCCACCACCCTCCACACTCGTGCCCCATGGCAAGGACGCATGTTAGCTCATGGAAGAGATGGCCCTGAGTTAGGGCAGCCACCACACATAGAATGATCAAGGCAGTTCGGCAATGCTGCGGCCAGCCCAGGTTTCGGTCACCTGGTCTAGCACAGTTGGGCAGGGGAATGACTCCTTCCTCTCCCAATCACCCAATCGTCTCATGCCCATTTAGAACTTTCCCTGGGGTGCTGGGGACGCCCATCTTGATGCACGTGGGTGGCGATTTTTTTATCACCAGAGTCTCTGTTGGGTGGACTGGGCCACAGTGGAATGATCATGGCTCCCAGAGCTTTGACCTGCTGGACTCAAGCAGTCCTCCTGCCACGTATCATGAACAGCCAGGACTCTGGGAGCCACCACACCTGACTCGATTTTGGGGACCTCTCACTGAGATGTGGTCTGGCCATGTTGCCTTGGCTGGTCTCCGAACCCTAGGCTCAGACAGCCTCCTACCTGTACCTCCCAGGGTGTGGGACTGATGGCTGTGAACCTCGGTGGCCAGCCTGGACTCACACATTCTGTCGTTGGGGGCAATGCAAAGGAACGCCCTGGGACAGAGGTCACCGCATCCCATGTAGCAGGGACCATGTGCACCACCATGTGAAACTCCAATGTTTGCATTCCAGGGAGCGACAAGGTCTCGCTCATGGCCCAGGCTGATCTCGAACTCCCTGGCTCCAGTGGTCCCCAGTCTAGGCCTCCAAAGCCACAGGGTGATTGACGGCCAATCTGTTGTTGTTCAGGAACTCTAGGCCCAAGACTGGGGTCTCCTTTCCAAATGATCTATGTCTGTTCATGATGTTGCCAACTCCATGCACAAATGGATGCTCTTATTTTTTCTTTTTTCTTTTCTTGAGTCAGAGTCTCACTCCGTCACCCAAGCTTTAGGGTGGTGGCTCGGTCCTGGCCACCACAGTCTCTGCCCACCAGGCTCAGGCAAGCCTTCTTCAGTATTCTGAGGAGCCAGAATGACAGGCACGCACCACCACACTTGGCTCATTTAGGATGGAGGACATAGAGGAGGTCTCCCAGCATTCTGGGTGGCCGAGGTGGGAGGATGGCTGAAACCCAGGAGCTCAAGTTCAGCCCGGGACATGAAGGGAGACCCAATCTCTGCACCCATCCAAACTAGGAGTCCGGGGTCGAGGTGCCCATCATCCCAGCAACTCCAGAGGCTGAAGAGGGAGGACAACCAGAGCTCGTGATTTTGAAGCTGGCAGAGAACAATGGTCATGTCCCTGCCCCCAAGCCTGGGCCACAGAGCCAGACCTGTCTCCAAAAACATCCAAATCGTACACAGATTCTCAACAGTGCGTGGTGTGTTCACAGGGAGTCTGGCTTAAATCCAAGACAAATAAGATTGGGGGAAGAAATGACCCCGTGTGATGAATGCGTCCCTGGTCTTTTGGGGTGGAAGGTCTTCATTGCTGAGTCAGATGGTCGACCTGCCTGGGGTACATTTCTCACCTCAGAGAGGAGAGCTGGCATGAACTGGGCCTGGGAGCCTTGGGAACTCCCACAACAAGGTGGGGGAAGCCATTGGCCAGGTGAGTGTTGGGGCTGGAAGGTGCTGAGCTTGGGGGACCCTCATATGTGGGGAGTTGGGTGGGGAAGGACTGAGGGCAGGAGGTTTGCTTGAGAATGGATCTCTTTCTTTCTCTTCTTTCCTCACTAAGTTGCCCAGGCTGTTCTCAAACCACCCAGCTCGGAGCATCCTCTAGGCCTATGCCTCACAAACTGCTGCAATCACAGGCTTTCCATTCATCAACATCCTGATCTTCCTGCCTGATCTTGAACTCTGGACCGGAGGAAATCTTCCCACCAAGGCCTGCCCTCAACCATGGTCTTCTTGGTTTTGCTTGGGCTCGAGGTGTGGGCTTGCTATGGTGTCCAGCCTGGTCTCAGGCTCCAGGGCTTCCACCATCTTCCTGTCTTGTCCTCCCTGAATGCCAAGGAGACAGGTGTGAGTTGGACAGCCGTCCCCACCCATCAGAAGTTCTGAGAGTCATGGCCTCCCTTTCCCTGAGGTGGCTCCTTGGAGGAGTAAGTGGATCCACCCTGGGGAACAAAGTGGGTGGTGGCTGGACACCCTCACGGGGAAACACCCCTGCTCCATAAGCTTTCCCCATGGAGGACTCGTTGGGCATCTCCAGCCCCCCTCTCTGGGGTCCCGGGTCATCCAAATGGAACAGGCTTTGCAGTGGGGCCCCACATGGGGTGTGGAGGCCTGACATGGGTGCTCACACCTATCATCACATTGCTCTGGAAGGCCAAGGCGAGAGAATGTCCTGAGCACCTGGGTTCGAGACCAGCCGAGGAACCTTGGTGACATTTCTTCTCTACAAATATAAAAATGAGCCAAGCGAGGTGGCGCATGCCTGTTGTTCTGGCCACTCTGGAGGCCACGGTGGTAGGATCACAGGATCCCAGCTGGTGGAGGCTGCAAAGACCGATAGCGGTCCCCTGCGCTTCAGCCTGGGCGAGAGAGTGGGACTCTGACTCAGAATAATAATAAAACCACAACCACCACCACAAACACAGTCCAGGCTCAGGGGCTCACACCTGCATCCTGGCCCTTCCGAAGTCCAGACAAGTGTAGGGCCTGAGACATCCTGTTCTTCCTGCCTGGTATTGAACTCGGCCTGAGGCGATCCATTGAGGCCTGCCCTAACCCATGGTTTTCTGGATTTGTATTGGGGTCCAGGTGGGGGCTTTTTAACGTGTCCAGCCTGGTCTCAGCTCACGGGCTCTGGTCATCTTCCCATCTTGGCCTCCCCGAGTGCAGAGGAGACAGACATGAGTCACTCTGCTGTCCCCCAATGGTTTGAGAATCACAACCTCCCTTTTTCTGAGACAGCCCCTGGAAAGAGCGAGTGGGTCCATCATGGGGATTGAAGTGGTGGAGGAGTGGGCACCCCGGCAGAGACATGCCCCTGTGACAGTTGCTCCCCTGAGGTAGGCTCGGCGGGCGAATCTGGGTGCTCGCTCCAGGTTCTCGGGTGACCTGAAGAGTTTGGGCCTCAGAGTGGGTCCCTGAGAATTGTGTGAAGGGCTGGCGGGGGCACATGCCTGTAATCCCATTGCTTTTGGAGGTTGAGGAGACAAGACGACCTTAGCTCCCGGTTTCGAGACCAGCCCAGGCACCTTGGTGAAACCTCATCTCTACAAGAAAACAACAAAATGAGCCCAGCGTGGTGGTGCACGGTGGTCATTCCAGCCACTTGCATTGCAGCGGTAGGAGGATTGCTGGAGCCCTGCTGGTGGAGTCCACATTGGCCAAGGGCGGGCCCCTGCACTCCGGCCTGGGCAACAGTTCAGGAATCCGAATCAGAATACTAATACCAACCACCACCACCACAACCATAGGTCGGCCTCAGGTGCTCAGAATGGCATACTGGCCCTTTGGAGATCGAGGCGACTGGACAGCAAGAGCCTGGTTTGAAACCAGCCCAGAATACTGGACCAGACCTCGTCTCAGTCATCAAAGATAAATCCAAAGATTAGCCTGGCGTTTTCACGCAGGCCTGTGGTTCCAGCCACTCGGGAGGCCGAGGCAGAAGGATCTGCTGAACCCAGCAGGTGAAGTCCGTGGTGGCTGTGAGCGTGCCCCTGCAGTCTGGTCTGGGGGACAGACCAGGATTCCAACTCCAAATAATAATAATCATCACCACCACTACCACCACCACCCCTGCAACCCAGTGGAATGAGTCACCCTCAGCGATGGGAGAGATGAAGGCATTTTCTGGCATGTTGTTCACACGAGGTTTCAAAGGTGGCTACCGGGCACATCCATCGCACACCTTTGGCCATGCTCGCGAGAAGGCCTGCCTCAGCCCTCCACAGTTGTGCCTCATGGCAAAGACATGTATGAGCTCACGGAACAGACCGCCCCGAGTTAGGACGGCCATTGGGCATAGAGCGATCAAGGGGGTTCAGCAAAGCCACGACCAACCCAGGTTCTGGTTGTCTGGTCTGCCACCTGCAGACAGCGTTGGGCTCCTTCCTCTGCCAATGACTGCATCATCCCCTGCCCACACATCTATTTCCCTGGGGAGCTTTGAATGCCCGCCATAATGCTCATGGGAGGCATCTTTCCTGTCGCCAGAGTCTACATCAGCCGGGATGGGTCACAATGGCACAATCATTTCTCCCAGGCTCTCGACCTGTTGGGGACAGGTGGTCCTCTCTCCTCGCCCCCTGAGCATCCAGGACTCAAGAGGCCACCACGCCTGACTCAATTTTGGGTACCTCTCACCTAGACGAGTTCTGTCAATATTGCCAGGTCTGGTCTCTGATCCCTGGGCTCAGACAGCCTCCCTCCTTGGCCGCCAGGGTGCGGTGCTGACTGCTGTAAGCCATGGTGCATGGCCTGGACTTGCTCGTTCTGGTGGCGGTGGTGATGTGAAGGAATGCCCCGGGACAGAGGCCACTGCATCCCAGAATGACAGGCGCGCCCCACCATGCAAGGATCATTTGGAATGGAGGGTAGACACAAGGTCTCACCAATTTTCCCAGGCGGATCTCAACCCACGTATTAGGGCCAGCCGCTGGCACTGGCTTCCAAAGCACTGGGATGATAAGGCTGATCACCTGAGCCTGGTCTCGATCCTTCATCAAAAATGAACCAGAACGCCTGATGCAGGGTCCCATGACTGGTATCCCAATGCTCTTGGAGGCCAAAGGTGGAAGATGGCTGGAGCCCAGAAGCACAAGTTCAGCCCAGATGACGCAGTGAGACCCCATCTCACATCCAAACAAGGGGTTCTGGGGTCGAGGTGCCAGTTGTCCCAGTCAATCTGGAACCTGAGGCTGGGGATCACCAAAGGCCACAATTTTGAGGTTGACAGAGAATGATGGTCATGACCCTGGGACCCTGCCTGGGCCAACAGAGCCAGATCCTGTCTCCAAAAGCATCAGAATCGTACCCAGATTCTCAACTGAGCATGGTGTATTCACAGGGCAATTGGCCTTAGAGTCATGAAAAATGAGATTGTGGGGGAAGAAATGTCCCCAGGAGAGGAATTTGTCCCTGGCCTTTCTTAGTGGAAGAACCTCATTGCCGGGTCAGAGGGTAGCCTGTCTGGGGCACATTTCCATCTTGAAGAGGAGAGCTGGCAGTAACTCAGCCAGGGAGCCTGGGAAATCCCGCACCAAAGTGGGGCTGCCATTGGGGAGGGCTGTGGCTGGAAGGTGCCGAGTTTGGGGAACCCTCACATGTGGAGGGGTGGGGGGAAAAGCCTGAGGACAGAAAGTTTGCAGGAGAATGGATTTCTTTCTTTCTTTCTTTCTTTCTTTCTTTCTTTCTTTCTTTCTTTCTTTCTTTCTTTCTTTCTTTCTTTCTTTCTTTCTTTCTCTTTCTTTCTTTCTTTCTTTCTTTCCTTCCTTCCTTCCTTCTTTCTTTCTTTCTTTCTTTCTATCTTTCTTTCTTTCTTTCTTTCTTTCTTTTCTTTCCTCACTAGGTTGCCCAGGCTGCTCTCATACCATCCAACTTGGTCCATCGTCTAGTCCTGGTCCTCTAAAACTGCAGTGATCACAGACTTTCCATTTGGCCCACACCCTTGTCTTCCTGCCTGGTCTTGAGAACTCTGGGCCAGAGGCAAACCTCCTGCTAAGGCCTGCCCTCAACCAAGGTTTTTTGGGTTTTGCTTGGGGTCGAGTTGTGGACTTGCTGTGGTGTCCATCCTGGTCTCGAGCTCCCAGGCTCAGGCCATCTTCCCGTCTCAGCCTCTGTGAGTGCCAAGGAGAGAGATTTGAGTCACCCAGGTGCTTCACACCAGACGGTCTGAGAGTCACTCCCTTTCCCACGGTTGAGCTCTGGGAGGATTGAGAGGGTCCGCACTGGGGAATGAAGCCTGCAGAGGCATGTGCTACCCAGCAGACACACATCCCTGAGCCAGGAGCTCTCACGGGCCAGGCTAGGCGGGTGACTCTGGCTGCCCACTCTGGGGTCCCAGGTCATCAGAATGTCACGGGTCTGGTGGTGAGGCTTCAAAAGGGGTGTGACGGCTGGGCTTGGGGTCTCACACCAGTCACCCCAGTGCTTTGGGAGGCCAAGGGGAGAATCTGGCCTTAGCCCCCAGGTACAAGACCAGCCTGGGAATCTTAGCGAGACTTCGTTTTTACAAGAAACTAATAAATTGGGCCTAGTGTGGTGGCGGACGTCTGTTGTTCTGGCCACTCGGGAGGCTGCGATGGGAGGATCACCAGAGCCCAGTCAGTGGAGGCCGCAGTAGGTGAGAGTGGGACTCTGCACTCTGACCTGGGTGAAAGATCAGAACTCTGACTCAGAATAATAACACCAACCACTATCACAACTACAGGCCAGTCTCAGGAGCTCAGCCTGGCATCCCAGCCCTTCAGAGGCCCAGGAAAGTGAATGGCCTGAGGATTCGACATCAGCTCGGGATATGGGGCAAGACCTCGTCTCGGCCGTCAAAAATAAATCCAAAGATTAGCTGGGTGTGATGTCACAGTCCTGTGGTTCCAGCTACTCGGGTGGGAGGAGGCGGGTGGATCACCTGACCCCAGCAGGTGGAGTCTGCGGTGGTCGTGAGCATGCCTCTGTTCCAGCCTGTGTGATAGAGTGGTATTCTGACCCAAATAATAATAATCAGCATCATAATCACCACCACCAACCCTGTCATCCAGCGTTAGTATTCACCCTCAGGGATGGGGGAGGAAAATGCACTTTCTGCCCTGTCATTCACAGGAGGTTTCAATGGTGGCCACCAGGTATGTCTGTCCCATGCCTTCAGCCATGGGCCACAGAAGGCCTGCCTCCACCCTCCACACTCATGCCCCATCGTATAGACTCGTAAGCTTGAGGAACATAACGTCTCGACTTATTGTGTCCATCGGGAACAGAGTGATCAAGATGGTCTGGCAATGCGGCGGAGAGCCCAGGTTCCAGTTGCCTGATCTGCTACCTTCAGTCACGGGAAGGCCCCCATTCTCTCCTGATCACTCCAATGTCCCCCGTCCACACAGACCATTCCCTGGGAGGCGTGGACACCAATTGTGATGCACGTGGGACATGTATTTTTGTCACTGGAGTCTCCATCCCTCATGTTGGGTCACAGTGGCATGACCATGCCTCCCACGGCCTCAACCTGATGGGCCCAGGTAGTCATCCCGCCTCCTCCCATGAGAAGCCAGGACTCTAGGGGCCACCCTGGCTGATTCAATATTGGGGACCTCTCACCCAGACGAGGTCTGACCATGTCACCCATGCTGGTATCTGACCCCTGGGCTCAGACAACCTACTGCTTCAGCCTCGCTGGTTATGGGACTGAGGACCATGAGACAAGGTGCCCTGCCTGGACTCACATGTTCTGTTGGTTGGGGTGATGCTAAGGAACACCCTGGGAAGGAGGCCACTGCATCCCGTGTATCCGTGTTTGTGGGATACACCACAGGTGACTCCAGTGTTTGCATTCTGGGAAGCAATGAGGACTTACTACATGGCCCAGACTGGTCTCGAAATCCAGGGCTCCAGTGATCTCCCACGTTGGCCTCCCAAAGGCACAGCCCAATTGTCTGCCAATCCACTGTCTTTCGGGAACTCTAGTCCCAAGGCTGGGGCCTCCTTCCCAAACGATCTGTCTTTTTGCAATGATCCCAACTCCATACACAAATGGATGTTCTTCTTTTTTTTCTTTATTCCTTTTTTCTTTGAGTTGGAGTTCAACTCCATCATCCAGGCTGGAGGGCAGTGACTTGCTCCTGGCCACTGCAGTCTTGGCCCGCCAGGCTCCAGTGAGCCTTTCTCTGGTCTTCCAAGGAGCAGGAATAACAAACGTGAGCCACAACGTACAGCACATTTGGGATGGAGGGTAGAGCCGAGGTCTCACCGAGTTGCCTGGGCAGGACCTGGCCTTCCTGCTCGGGCCAGCCACTGTTCTCGGCCCCCCAAAGCTCTGGGATGATGAGACTGAGCCCCTAAGCTGGCCTCGATCCTAGCTTGAAAACAAACAATCAGGCCGGGCACGGCAGACCACACCTGGAATCCCAGTACTCTGTGAGTGGGTGGTGGGAGTATGGCTAGAGACCAGTAGCCCAAGACCAGCCTGGTCCACGCAGGGAGATTCTGTCTCCACACCCATTTAAACAGGGTGTCTGGGGTCGATATGTTCATCATCCTGGCCATTCTGGAGGCTGAGGGTGGAAGATTGCCAAAGCCAGCTATTTCGAGGTTCGCAGAGAAAGATGTTCGTGTCCCCAGGCCCAGGCCTGGGTCACCAAGCCAGACCCTGTCTCCTAAAACATCTTATTCATACACAGATTCTCATCTGCACATTGTGTGTTCACAGGGCGCCTGGTTTTAGAGCTAGGAACAATGGGATTGGGGGAAAATAATGTCCCCGGTTGACAGATGTGTCCATGGCCTCTCTTGGCGGGAGGTCTTCCTTGCTAAGTCGGATGGTCAGCCTGCCTGGGGCACAATTCTGACCTCAGAGAGGAGAGTCAGCAGGAGCCCGGTCAGTGAACCTCGGCAACTCCCTCACCAAAGCGGGAGTACCCATTGGGGTGGTTGGCACTGGAAGGTCCCAAGTTTGGGGGACCCTCACACATGAGTGGGTGGGGAGAAGGATTGAGGGCAGAGGTTTTGCAGGAGAATGGATTTCTTTCTTTTGCTCTTTCTTTCCTTCTTTCTTTCTTTCTTTCTTTCTTTCTTTCTTTCTTTCTTTCTCTCTCTCTCTCTCTTTCTTTCTTTCTCTCTCTTTTTCTTTCTTTCTTTCTTTCTCTCTCTCTCTTTTTCTTCCTTTCTTCCTTCCTTCCTTCCTTTCTTTCTTTCTTTCTTTCTTTCTTTCTTTCTTTCTTTCTTTCTTTCTTTTTCTTTCTTTCTTTCTTTCTTTCTTTCCTTCTCTCTTTTTTTTATTTCCTCATTAGGTTTTCCAGGCTGCTCTCAAATCACCCAACTCAGACCATCCTCTCAGCCTGGGCTTCCCAAACTGCTACAGACACAGGGTTCCCATTTGGTTTACATCCTGGTCATCCTGCCTGGTCTTGAACTCTGGCCCTGAGGTGAGCCTCCCACTGAGGCTGGCCCACAACCATGGCTTTATGGGTTTTGCTTAGGGTCGAGGTGGGGGCTTGCTATGGTGTCCAGCCTTTTTTTGAGCTCCTGGGCTCTGGCCATCTTCTCGGTTCAGCCTCCCGAGTGCTGAGGAGAGAGGCGTGAGATGCCCAGCCTCCCTGACCCCTCGACGGTTTGAGAGTCATGCCACACTTTTCCCCAATGTGGCACCTGGGAGGAGCAAGCAGGTCCACCCTCGGGAATGAGGCCGGTGGAGAGGTGGGCGCCCTGCTTTCTCTTCCCAGGTGCCACCCAGGGAATGAGGCCGGTGGAGGGGTGGGAGTTCCAGCAGAGATACGACCCTGTACACACTGCTTGCACTGGGGAGGGTAAAATGCACAATACCAGCCACTCTTTCCGGGTCCTGGGTCATCAGAAGAGAGTGGGCCTCAAAATGAAACCCCAAGAGGGCTGTGGAGGGCAAGCAAAGGGACTCATGCCTGTCATCCTGGTGCTCTAGGAGGCTAAGGTGAGAGGATGTCCTGAACCCCCGTGTTTGAGACCAGCCCTGGAACTTTGGTGAGAACTCGTTTCTACAAGAAGCCAAAAAATGAGCCAAGTGTGTTGGCGCATGCCTGTCGTTCTGGCCACAAGTGAGTTCATGGCAGAAAGATTGCCAGAGCTCAGCCAGTGGAATCTGTGGTGGCCAACTGAGGGCCCCTTCACTCCAGCCTGGGCTACAGAGCCAGACCCAGACTCAAAATAATGATATCAACTATCAGCACCACCACAAGCACAGACCAGGCTCAGGTGTTCAGCCTGCTATTCCGGACCTTCAGAGACCCAGGCAACTGGATGGCCTGAGCATGCAGGTTTGACACCAGCCCAGAACACAGGGCAGGGCTTCGTGTCGGCCATCAAAAACAAATCCATAAATTAGTCAGGTGTTTGTGGTGAAGTCCCGTGGTTCCAGCCACTCGGTGGGCCGCGGTGGGAAGATTGAATAAGCCTGACAGATGGAGTCTGCAGTGGCTGTGAGAGTGCTCTTGTTCTCTGGTCTGGGCAACAGAGGAGGATTCCAGCTCCAAATAATAATAAGAATCACCACCACCACCACCCCTGCCACACAGCACGAGGAGTCACACTTAGAAATGGGAGAGGAAAGGGCAGTCTCTACCCTGTTATTCACAGGAGGTTTCAAAGATGACCACTGGGCACATCCCTCCCATGCCTTCAGTCATGTGCCTCACAATGCCTGCCTCCACCCTCCACACTCATGCCCAACAGCAAAGATGTGTGTGAGCTGACGGAACAGAGGGTCTCAAGGTAGGGTGGTTGTCGGGCACAGATCAATAATGTCAGTCTGGCAACACTACAGCCAGCCCAGATCCAGCCACCCTGTCTGCCACCTTCAGGTAGGGGGAGGACCACTTCCTCTCCCGAACACTCCATTGGCAACCGCTCATGCAGACCATTCCTGGGTAGCCCTGGACGCCCGTCCTGATGCAAGTTGGAGGCATCATTTTTTGTCACCAAAGTCTCCATTGGCTGGGTTGGGGCACAGTAGCATGATCGTGGCTCCCAGGGACTCAACCTGTGGGACTCAGGCTGTCCTCCCACCTCAGC
>NW_007256526.1:0-775 GCF_000164805.1 Carlito syrichta | reverse complement strand
GTTCACAGGGTGATTGGCTTTTAGAGCCAGGAAAAATGGGATTGAGGGGGCAGAAATGTCCCCAGGTGACTGATATGTCCCTGACCTTTCTTGGCAGAAGGTCCTCATTGACAAGTCGGAAGATTGGCCTGCCTTAGGCACATTTCTCACCTCAGAGAGGAGAGCCGACAGAAACCCAGTCAGGGAGCCTCGGGAACTCCCACACCAAAGTGGGGGCAGCCATTGGGGAGGTTGGGGCTATAAGGTGCCGAGCTTGGAGGATCCCACATTTGGGCGGCAGGGGAAAGGATTGAGTGCAGAAATATTGCAAGATAATGGTTTTCTTTCTTTCATTCCTTCTTTCTTTTTCGTTCTTCCTTTCTTTCTTTTTCTTCCTTCCTTCCTTCCTTCCTATCTTTCTTTCTTTCTTTCTTTTCTTTGCTCTCTAGGTTGCCCAGGCTGCACTGAAACTGCACAACTTGGGCCATTCTCTGGGCCTCGGCCTCCCTAACTGCTGCCATCACAGGCTTTCCATTTTGCCGACGTCCTGGTCTTCCTGCCTGGTCTTGAACTCTGGCTTGGAGGTGATCCTCCCACTGATGACTGCCCTCAATCAGATTTACTGGGTTTTCTTGGATTCAAGGAGGGTGATTGCTATTGGTGTCCAGCCTGGTCTTCAGTTACTGGGCTCTGGCATTCTTCCCGTTTCGACCTCCCTGCATGCCAGGGAAACATGCGTGAATTGCCCAGCCATCCCAGCCCCACCAGATGTGTGAGAGTCAAGCCCTCCCTTTCC
>NW_007256525.1:704887-705587 GCF_000164805.1 Carlito syrichta | reverse complement strand
TTGTTTTTTCCAGGTCTGAGAAGAATGCTGCTGGTAATTTGATGGGTACTGCATCGAATTTGTAGATTGCCTTAGGGTAAGATGGACCTCTTCACAATGTTGATTCTTCCAATCCATGAGCATGGGATATTTTTCCTCTTGTTTGTGTCATCTTTGATTTCTTTGAGCAGTGTTTTATAATTTTCGTTGTAAAGGTCTTTCACATCACTGGTTAGGAATATGCCAAGGCATTTCATTTTTTTGTGGCTATTGTGAATGGAATTGTGTTTTTTATTTGGGTTTCTGTTTGTTTATTATTGGTGTAGAGAAATGCGATTGTCTTTTGTACATTTATTTTGTATCCTGAGACTTTGCCAAAGGCCTTTATCAATGTAAGGAGGCTTTTGACAGATACTCTTGGGTTTTCAAGGTACACAATCATATCATCTGCAAAGAGAGATAACTTGACTTCCTCTTTTCCTATTTGGATACCCTTGATTGCCTCCTCTTCTCTGATTGCTCTAATCAGGACTTCCAATACTATGTTGAACAGGAGGGGTGAGAGTGGGCACCCTTGTCTAGTTCCAGTTTTCAGGGGACTTGGTTCCAATTTTTGTCCATTTAGGAGTATGCTGGCTGTGGGTTTCTCATGGATGGCTTTTACTATTTTGAGGTATGTTCCCCGTATGCCTAGATGTTCAAGGGTTTTTATCAAGAAGGG
>NW_007256525.1:650477-703464 GCF_000164805.1 Carlito syrichta | reverse complement strand
TGTGGGTTTTGGGGGGACTTTGTTGGTGTCAATGTTTATTTTTATTTCACTGTGGTCTGAGAAGGTACACGGTAGTATTTTGGTCCTTTTAAATTTGCTTATGCTTGATTTATGGCCAAGTATATTTATTAAGACTTCAATAAATACAAAAATTTAAAGAAAGTGTTTAGAAACTTCAGTAAATTTGACATTGCTTTGACATCTAAGTGCCTGATCAACAGGCTTGTATGTTTTCTTTGTATTTTATTTTCTAATTTAGAATTTTAAAATATATTTCTTAATTCAATCCGTATACAATGAACTGCACATTAAAAATAAACAAATAAACAAAATGATACTCATTTGCTTTTCACCACAGATAATTTGAGAAAAATTAAGCAATAGCACGTATAGTAATAAGGTATTTTTTTTGGCATTCAGAATTCTTTTCCTCATACTGATGCCACTATGGATGTTTAACACATTCCATATGCCTAGTGTATTCTTAGATTGTTTTTCAGAACATGGAGATGACTTATGGAATAGAGTTTTACTATTAATATGTACTTAGTCATGGAGAATTTTATTTTTTTGTGTGAAATATCTGGAAGGGGTTCAGACAGGGAAAAGTAAAAACTGCCAATAACATTGTCCTGAAATCTACTCTAACCAAGAACCTTCTCTCTGGTCATGATCATCACTTAGTAGTACCACTTGGAAAGGAGAACTGTACCTGTGCTGTACCAAAATGCTTTATGTTTTTTGACATCCATGCCTACACTTGCCAACTTTCCATATTGAACAATGTTTGCAATGAAAATAAAGACAGGTTTCCTATGATAGTTAAGATTCAGGAGGAGAAAGAGAAAGAGATATATTTTAGTGCCATAACTATTTTGTTACATAATGAAATATTATAGTAATGCAATAGTTGTGTAATTATGCATATATTTAAGTACTTCATTTCATATTTCTAATAGAGCAGCTGCCCCATCTGCTTTCTGAAGTTGAGTTAAACAGACACTTCCTGGTCTATAATTTTTAAAACCTTTTTATATAACATGAGCTAATATACTCTGTCTAAGACAGATATTAGAACAGATATCAGGCAGAAAAAGGTTAAATGATTTACAAGTTTATCTTACATCTATTCTGTACACAAATGGTAAAAGCCAGATTTGTAGAAAGACACAAGGTAGAAAGAATGTAGCTATTAAAAAAGAGTAGTACAGGGAACAAGAATGGCAAGTCACACACTGTCCCTTGTAAGGTGACTGATGGCTGTGACTGTGTGCTGGTGTGCTTTATCCCTGCCACCAGGAGCAATGGAATCATCTCAGCCCCCATGCCCAAGAAACTGCTGATGATAGCTGGCATCGATGAATACTACACCTTGGCCAGGGGCTGCATTGCCGCTGGGCCACTTTGCCAAGGCCACCTTTGATGCCATCTCTAAGACCTATAACTACTTGGCCCCTGACCTCTGGAAAGAGATTGTATTTACCAAGTCTCCCTGTCAGGAATTCACTGACCATCTCAACAAGACTCACACCAAAGTCTCCGTGCAGAGGAGCTAGGCTTCAGTGGTGGCAGCAATATAAAGTTTTTATATTAAAAAATAAAGTGAACCAAGCCCATAAAAAAAAAAGAAAAGAAGAAAAAAAAGAGTAGTATAAAAACAAAAAAGCACAAACAAGAACAAAAATCAATATCTGACCATCCATCTTCCTTTTTAAATAGCTGGTAGAATATATTTTAAAAATAATTTCTCAGTGTACATGCCCTACAGAGAGTGCTTTCACTCCTCCATCTCAGAAAACATAAGCAGTACATCTTTAGAGAGGGCAGTGTATGACCATAAAACAAATGCTGCCAAATAGAACATTAAAAAGAGTCTGTTCAAATATCTGCCAGAAAAATAATTTAGGTTAGGTCTTCTGTTTTAATAAAAGTGTATAAAGCATAACAGTAACAATCTCTACTCTCGTTTAAAGCAAAAGAAAGAGAAAATAAAGCCTCACTCTAAAACACTTTAAAGATATTAGACTTAATTGTAAGTTATGAAATATGCCCTAGTGCTTGTTTAATTGGAATTCAGGATAAGAGAGAGAAATAAAAAAAGAAAGAAGTTCTGTAAAACAAGTCACAATGCAACTGCATACTGATTTAGAACCAGAGATCCATTTCTAACAAGCTCCATTTAAATCACCCTGTTATTCGATGGGGCTGCCTTAAATGAGTCAACTTACATGAACTCTAAATTGTTACTTGTCAAGAAAAGCAGACACACATCTATGTATAAATATTTCTGATTTCTATTGAGTTTAGCAAGGCAATTAAGAGTTAATGTACAAAAATATAAGAAAATAAAATATAAAGCCATGCTCTGTGTCGCCTGGCAACAGTGAGTTTAGAGACTAGCCCTTTATTCAGGTTGGTCACCAGTTTTCCCAAAGGCCAAACAGAACAGTTTGGCATATAAATTTCAATACCACATAGCTTGTTATCAGTGCATATCCTCCCCAAAGAATCATGGCATCAAATTGGAGAATGTTTGCCTTTTGCTCAGGAAGCAACCATACATACAGATGAAATGACAGTTTGGGTGCCTGATTCATGAATCCAGTTTGAAAACACTCATTAAAAACAGCACCACAGAAATAAGTATGTGAACAAAAGTCATGCATTCTTTTTTTGTAGATTATTTTGGTTGTGAAAATGGGAAAGTTTGGTATGTTATTTATTGCTGTATAACAAATGACCCATAATTTAAAAGGTGAAAACCAACATATATATTTATATATAAATAATATATATTACATAGACATACAATGTGTTATATATAAATATAATATGATATATAATATATAATAATGTATAATTTCACCAAGTTTCATAGACTCAGGGACCTCACCAGTTTGGCTGAGTACTTGTAGCTAGCCTCTCTCATGACAGGACAGCCTAAGCTGCTGACTGAAGCTGTCATCTCATCTGAAAGAATCACTTCCAAACTCATTTGTCTGACCATAGGCAGGAGGCTTAATTTCCTCATTATGTAGGCTCTACATGTGGCTGCTTATAACATAACTTCCTCCAGGGAGCAGGAATCAGTAGGGAGAGGCGGACAAGGGGGAGAAAGACCACAGTTGGGCATCATCTGGAATCCTGGTTGCATAGTCGACTTTCTGGCCCCAAATGATCCAAGTTCTCCCACCTGCAAAATACATTCACATTCTCCCATGTTACCCCACTCCTCACAAAATCTTATCCCATTACAGTGTCAGAAAAACCCCTAGGAACATTTCATCTAAGGTCAGATGTGGTTGAGTCTCCTCACATGCTACTTCTTGTGTAGAGTTCTCAATCTGCAAGTCTGTGAAATATAGAGATAAATTATCTTCTCCTACACATCCAGGGAAAGAAAATGCTAACCATTATAGACATTCCTGTTTCAAAAGGGAGAAAATGAGAAGCACAGTGGAGGTACAGATCGATTGAAATCCATCCAGGCACATGCACGAAGTTCCTTGATTAAAACTCAGTCCTGCTGCTTTCTGAAAACGATTTCCCAGAACTTTCAACTCCAACCCTTTGTGCTTTTAGTTTTTCCTTTTCAGCAATTGCTTCTGCTATATGAGTCACCCTTTCTTTGCCATGCAATCTAATCCAGACTGTTAGCTGAATAGTTTACTCAGCCTGTTTTTGGCTTGTCAAAATTTGGGGTCCAAATGTTTCTTTTCATTTTCTAGTCTTGCTGTCCCTTGCTCCAAGTTGACAAGATTTCTGCATAGTGATTTTCTTAAAGATGTAATGACTCTTCAAGAAAATGCACGTGATTATGAATGGGATTTCCTTCATACCCACAAATGTCTTCAGAATAAGAACTTCTCTATATTAGCCCTTTGCAAAGAAACACCATTCTTAGCTTTTTAGAAGCTCTCTATTGCTGGACTGAACGACTCTTTGAATCACATCCTTAGAGAGAATTTTGTAAGAATACAGAAAATCTAAACAAAACTGTAAGTAAAATTGGTCCAGTAGACATGTGTAGAATACTCCAGCCAACAACTGAAGAATGTTAATTCTACTGAAGGACACATTAAAAAAATCATAAGACAAACCATATTCTAGATAATAAAGATAGCCCTGTTAAATTCAGAATAAGTAAAATTGTACAAAGCAGGATCTTCTACTTTGGGGTGTAGATACATGTTTCCCTTGTTCTCCTGTTAATTCTAGCTAAAAACCCAGGTCATCATATTAAAAAAAACATAAGATGACTGATAGGTAAAAAGAAGACAGACTGATCAAGATGTTGGCCAGTCAAGGATTGACAAGGTGGTACATTCTCTTGATTTTCTTTTGGAGAGCAGGCCCCTTATAGTACAGGCTTTCCCTGCTAGGTTTCTAGGAAACCAGTGGCATCAGTGTACCAGCTAGCATTGTTGTGAGAGGCTGCATTAGGCTTCAGTGAATTTTTTTGGGGGGAGGGGGAGATTCTTTTACTATGTTTGCTCATTTCATGATGAATGATTTACAAGTGCACCTGCCCATACTGTGCTGAGTGTTCAGCAGTTTTTGACCTAAAACAGCATGACCCCCATGGTCTACCCTCCTTATTCATCCAATCTCACTCTGAGTCACCTTTTCTGTTTCCCTGAGTGGAAAACGTCCTCAAAGGAAAACATTTTGCTGATGTGTAAGAGGTGAAACAGAAAATGACAGAAGTACTGAAAGGCATCAAATTGATGAGTTAAAAAACTGTCTTAAACAATGGAAAAAGCATCATGATAAATGCATTGTATTAAATGGGGTGTACTTTGAAGGTGACTGAAGTTTAAACATGTAAAATAAATACACATATTTAAATAAATAAATTCTATTTTGGGGGGGTCTACCTCACATAATACAGACTGGGTGCTAGAAAAGCCACTAACCCCAAAACACCAATGAATAAGGGTAAAAAAAAATAAAAATAAAAACAAACCCAAAGTGCATAATGTTCCCAGCAAATAATTAGAAAAGAAAAGAGCGCACTAGCAAGAGAGAAAATGTTTAGATACTAATTCCCCTACATAAAACATAAGCCATGGGGAGGGGGGTGGGAATCTGTGGCCTCACCTTCAAAACTGTCAGAGTTAAGTGGGAGCCTGGAATTCCATTCTTATCAGGTATTCCTTCTTTATGTGGTGGCAGAGAATACTGAGTTGGGACTGAAGACATTCATCCCACTGAATGGAGACTTCAAGAGAAGCCTGAACTTCCACTTCCACCCAGCAATAAAAACTTGCTCCTTCATACTAATTTGATGTCAGAAAATGCCATGTGGGAAACCTGGACATACCTCCTGAACAGTTTCAGGGGAGGCACGTAGGGAGCAGTGTGAAGCAGCCTTGCTCTTCCCCCAACCCCAGCTAGGGTAGTGAGGGCACAGCACTAGTGGAAGCCTGAATTCTCATCCTTCCCAACTGTGATAAGGTGCCATTTCACCAGATGTCAACAGAAACCAATTGGATAACAAGAACTAATTTCAGATGAAATTTTGTCTGGTAGCTTAAAGGAATGTCTGGATTCTATTTTTCTCTCTTCATGTCTTAACCCTGCTCTGGTTGGTTCTCTTCTTTGTGAGGTTTCACTTCATAAGTTTAAATGGCATTCAGAAGCTTCCAGGACTACACACGCTCATATTCAAGCCAATATCTAGTAAAAAAGAGATAGCCTACTTCTCTAATATTCCCAACCATATTCTTGGATTTGAGTTTTCTTGGGTCATGTTGCCTGAATTTGGCGTGTGACCATGTATTAACAAATCACCATAGAAATGGAGTATGACTCCAACCACATTGGAATAAAAACCAATATCAACCCCAACAAAGTTCTCCCCAAACCCACAAAGACATGGACACTAAACAGCATGTTGCTAAATAACTCCAGGGTAAACACAAAAATCAAAACAGAGATTAAAAATACTTGAAGACAAATGAAAATGAAGAAACATCTTACCAAAATCTCTGGTATGCCATGAAAACAGTACTAAGAAGGAAATTCATATCTCTAAGAACACACATGAAGAAAATGGAAGAATCACAAGTTAACAGCCTAACAAATCACCTAAGGAAGCTGAAAAAGCAAGACCACCAAAACCCTAACTTCAGCAGAAGAATCCAGATCACCAAATAAAAGCCCAAATTTGGGACATAGAAGACAAATGATAATACAAAAAAAAAAAAATTGATAAAACTAAAGCTGGTTTTTGAAAAGATCAAAAAGATTGATGGACCCCTAGCTAGACTGACCCACAAAGAGAGAGAAAAAGTCCAAATAAACACAACCAGTAATGCAAAAATTAAGTCACAACTGACCCCAAAGAAACACAAAAGATTATCAGAGATTGCTATGTACACCTGTATGGAAACAAATTCGAAAACCTAAGTGAAATGGAGGACTTTCTGACAGCACATAACCTCCCTAGGTTGAAACAAAAAGTCAAGACACTAAATAGACCAATAGCAACCTAGGAAATCGACTATGTCCTAAGAAAGCTACCCCCCACACAAACACACACACAACTCATCCCTGGACCAGATTTCTTTCCAGCAGAATTGTAGAAAACATACAAGGAGGAGCTGATACCAATCCTACTGAAGGTATTCCCGATAATCAAGAAAGATGGAGCTCTCCACAAATAATTTTATGAGGCTAGCATCACATTGATACACAAACCCGGTGAAGATCCAACAAAGAAAGAGAATTGCAGGCCAATATCCTTGATAAACATGGATGCAAAAATTCTCAACAAGGTTCTAGCAAACCGGATCCAACAACACATCTCAAAAATTATCCACCATGACCAAGTAGGCTTCATCCCCGGGATGCAGAACTGGTTCAACATCTGCAAGACCATAAATGTAATTAAATAAATCAACAGATGTAATAACAAAAACCACATGATTATATCATTAGATACAGAAAAAATTTTTGATAAAATCCAGCACCTCTTATTTATAAAAAACCCTTGAACATCTAGGCATAGATGAAACATACCTCAAAATAATAAGAGCCATCTATGAGACACTCACAGACAACATACTGCTAAACAGACAGAAATTGGAACCATTTCCCTTGAAAACTGGAACAAGACAAGGATGTCCATTCAACCCTTCTGTTCAACATAGTATTGGAAATCCTAGCTAGATCAATCAGGGAAGAGAATAAAATAAGGGATATCCAAATAGGAAAAGAAGAATTTAAGTTATACCTCTTTGCAGCTGACAGGATACTACACCTTAAAAACCCAAGAGAATCTCGTTGCACTGATAAAGGACTTTGGCAAAGTCTCAGGGTATAAAATAAATGTGTAAAAGTCAGTCACATTTCTATATACCAAAAATAAATAAACCGAAACCCAAATAAAAAGCATGATCCTATTCACAATGATCACACACACACACACACACACACACACGAAAATAAAAGAAATACTTTGACATTTTCCTAACCAGAGAAGTCAAAGACCTTTGCAATGAAAACTACAAAACACTGCACTGTTCAAAGAAATCAAAGATGGCACAAACAAATGGAAAAATATTCCATGCTCATGGATTGGAATAATCAACATTGTTAAGATGTTCATGCAACCCAAGGAAATCTACAGATTTAACACAACACCCATTAAATTATCAGCATTCTTTTCAGACCTGGAAACAATGATACAAGAATTCATATGGGAACATAAATGACCACAAATAGCCAAAACAAGCCTCAGAATAGACAACAACAACAAACCAAATTGGGAGGCACTATTCTCCCAGACATTAAGCTTTATTATAAATCTACAATAATTAAAACACCCTGATATTGGTACAAAAACAGGCATATATCAGACATAGAGATTTCAGAAGCAAAACTTCAATTTCTCAGCCAACGCATCCTCAACAAAGCCTCCACCATCAACCACTGGGGAGAGGGGAACTTATTCAGTAAATGGTTCTGGGAAAACTGACTGACCACATGCAGAAGATTAAAACAAGACCCCCATCTATCACCGTACACAAAAATAAACTCCAAATGGATCAAAGACCTAAACGTAAAACCTCAAACTATAAGAACTTCAGAAAATACAGGAAACACCCTTATGGAAATTGGAACTGGTAGCCAATTCCTAATCAAATCCCCAAGTTCCCATGCTTTAAAAGGTAAGATAGACAAATGGGACCTCATCAAACTGATAATCTTCTGGAAAACCAAAGAAACCACTGAAAGAGTGTGGAGAGCCCACAGATTGGGAAAAAATATTTGCCAACTCCATGTCTGACAAAGGCCTAATATGTAGGGTCTACAAGGAACACAAATGTGCGAAAAAGAAAAAAACAAACAACCCCATTACAAAATGAGCAAAAGATATGAATAGACACTTCTCAAAAGAAGACATATAAGCAACCAACAGTTACATGAAAAAGTGCTCAGCCTCACTAGTCATCAAAGAAATGCAAATTAAAACCACACTGAAATGCCACCTAACACCAGTCAGGACTGCCATCATCAATAACTCAAAAAACAATAGACGCTGGAGAGGACGCAGTGAAAAGGGAACACTTTTACACAGTTGATGGGAATATAAACTAGTACAACCTCTATGGAAAACAGTTTGGCAATTCCTGAAAGATCTAAAAATTGACCTTCCATTCGACTCCACAATACCCCGACTGGGAATATATCTGGAGGAACTCAAATCATTCAGTGAAAAATAAACCTGCACACACATGTTTATTGCAGCATTATTTACAATAGCAAATACATGGAACCAACCATGCTGCCTGTTGAAAGAGGACTGGATAAAAAAATATGAGACATATACATGATGGTATATTATACAGCCATAAAGGACAAAGTTATGAACTTTACAGCAACCTGGATGGATTTAGAGGTTATAATACTGAGTGATCTATCACAGAAACAAAGAACTGAGTATCACATGTTCTTACTCATAAGCGAACCTTGAACAACTATCGTAATGCTGTAAGAAACGAATTGACAGTAGTGTGAAACCACCAGGGGAGGCTGGAGTGGGAGTGGCAGTAGTAGGAAACTGCCAGGTGAGGGAGGGCATACTTCATCAGCAAGGGTACCTGTGTAATGAGGTACCTAACCTTGAATTGTGCTCCACATATTTAAAATAAAAAAATTATGTATAAAAAAGAAATGAAATATGAGACTTGCTTAAGGACTTTAGTCATTCACTCCACTTCTTCTCCAGTTAAAATGTAGAATACTTTCAAAAAGAAAGGTGAATGCGTACTGAGAAGGAAGTTAACAAAAGAATGCTAAAATATACAAACTCAAATTTGGATACACGTGTCATATAATACCTATTATCTTGCAATTTCTTTCACTTATCAACTTACTATAATTTCAAATTAAAATATAGAATTATTTTACTCTTCTTAAATACTGAACAGTGTTTCATTGTATAGAAACATTACATTCTTTTGGTGGGTACACTTAAATCACTTTATGTTTTGTTTGGTTTGGGATTTTTTTTCTCCCTATGATAAACAGTGATGCAATAAATATTTCTATGTTTAAAGCTATTTTAAAACAATTCATTGGAGTTGCAATTTTGCTAAAATCAAAGGAAAAAATAAACACTTTTCTTTCAAAAACACATGGGGGAAAACAATTTTAAGTATAAAAAAATTGGTAGTCACTTTACGTTATATGAACATAGCAGATGGTAAAAGCAATGTGTAATTTTAACACATTCCAAGTTACTGCAAGCATGTTAGATATTAACACATCATACTCTTCTTTCTCAAACACATTAAGTTTAAGCTTCTTCAATTCTCAACCACATACTGTATAGTTTATAACGTAAAATAGAAAAGTGGAGTGCTCAATTTCATCTCCAATTTTAGTCAGATGAAAACACACACAGCCACCTCCTCACTATAAATACTTCAGACAGTGAGCCTGATACAGTTTAATGTTTTCTGATGCTTTTGTTCAGTGCTCGGTTTCCTATTTTGAAATATCCCTGCTAATTTATGTACTTACCATGAAATCCTATGTGAATAACAGTAGCAGATGCTTCAATACGTAAGAGACTATTTACAAACTGTGGACATTTTATTTTCATTTTCACAAAAGAATGGAGATGTTTTAATGGAAAATTTATTTTATAACTGGAAGGGAAGAAAATGAAAGGTTTAACATCTTTTATGAAATTTTGATTTTCTGATGAAGGGTGAACATTTCTGATTTATTCTTTTTGTTGACTACTCCTCTTTCCTTAATTCTTTAACCTATATGATAAATCACTCATACAATTTGAGGTTAAATTGTTGAGGATTTTCATTTAAAAAAATTTAGACATATGCTAATACTAAAAATAAGTATTTTCCCTAAATGCAGAATATGTTTTAAAATGATTCTTAGAGGTTTCTCAGTGTATTTTTTTCATGTAAGAGCTGATTAAAGTAGCATAGTTAACTTGAATGCTTATGGTACTCTTCTCTGGATTTTAAATGGAACTATATCCATAGTTTCCCTCATCTTCAGAAAAGCTGTTGGAATAGAAAGTCATAAATATCTTCATTTCACTAATGGAGAAACTGAGCAGTTTCTGCCTTTCTCTTCGCATTTATATTGATAGCATCAGACATACACATCTACTACATCTTCCTGCTGCCAATATATTATACCCTCCATATTTGTTTGTATTGATCCCATATTTTTATTTTATCTACAATTTTGTCTTATCTTACATTTCAGAATTTGTTTGCTTTCTTTTCATCATAGTCTTCTTTCTGGAGTATGGTTTTATAAATAAGTTTATTTACTAAGGGTATATTCATGAGAAAATCCTTATCTTTTAGTAGTTCAAAGTTATCTTTATTGTACAGTATTTTTATTCTCAATAAAGTTTGCCTAAATTGAAAAAATATACAGTACTTTCAGACAGTTGTTTTTCTCAATAATTTAAAGATATTATTTAACTCTCTTATTGTTTGGTGGCTTACTATTTATTAAGTTATTTGACAGAATTTCATTGATTCACAGAGATTCCATTGTTTAGTGATTGACTTACACATTTTTGAATGATAGGGTATGAGTCATCACTGAGTATGATCCACTCCAAATACAGAGTATCCAGTATATGGCATTTTATGATTGAGCTCACTTAGCAAATAGCATCAAGAGATAATTATGTGGCACAAGGTGGAGTGACATGACTGCTGTTTCATTCCAGAGTTTCTCAAGGTCTGATAGTTTAAAGGGGCTTGTATTTCTCAGAAAAAGATTTTTAAAAATACTACTTGGAGTTGATTGATTAACCAGAATGCATTGTTGTGTATCCTTCATCAATTCTAGAATTTTCTTAGTCACTGCTTTTTTGTAGTAACATGTTTCTTTTAGGATAGTTTTAGGTTCACAACAAAATTGAGAGGAAAGTAGAGACTTTTAATATACCTCCTTTCCCTGCACATACATAGTCTCCTTTATTATTAATATCCCCACCAGAGTGATACATTTGTTACAATTGATGAATCTACATTAACACATCATAATGACCAAATTCCATCATTTATATAAGGGTTTATTTCTGATACTATTGTACATTGTATGGGTTTGGACACATGTATAATAGCATATTGCAACCATTATAGTATCATATAGTGTATTTTCAGTGTCCTAAAAATCCTCTGTTCTCCATCTATTCATCTTTCTATCTCCAACCCCTGACAACCACTGTTTTTCCTACTGTCTTCAAAGTTTTGCCTTTTCTAGAATGAAATATAGTTGAAATCATAGAGTGTGCAGTCTTTTTGAAAAAATATTTATTATAAAATTGTGAGGTACATTTCAGGGCTAGGTATATAAACACCGATCATGCAGGTACCTTTGTTGATAAGACAAGCCCTTCCCTTCCCTAGCAGTTTCCCTCAACTGTGAATCCCATCCCCCTGACAGCTTCCCACTACTGCCAATCACTTTCTTATAGCATTATAATTGTTCAGGGTCCTCTTATGAGTGAGAACATATGGAACTCTGTTCATTGTTTCTGTGAAAAATCACTGAATATGATCCACTCCAAGTCTATCCAGATTGCTGCAAAGTTCATATATTTGTCCTTCTTTATGGCTGCATAATATTCCATCATGTATATGTACCACATTTTTTTTATCCAGTCCAGGTTCAATGGGCAACACAGTTGATCCCATGTTTTTGCTATTGTGAATAGAGCTGTAACAAACATACATGTGCAGGTTATCTTTTTTGTAGAATGATTTGAGTTCATCCAGCTATATTCCCAATAGGGGAATTGCTGGGTCATATGGAAGGTCAATTTCTAGTTCATTCAGAAATCACCATACTGTCTTCCAAAGAGACTGCACCTGTTTGCATTCCCACCAGTAGTGTAGGAGTGTTCCTTTTTCTCCACATCCTCACCAGCATCTGTTGTTTTTTTATTTTTATTAATGATGACCATTTTTACTGTGGTTAGGTAGTATCGCAATATGGTTTTGATTTGCATTTATCTGATGATGAGTGAAGCTGAGCACTTTTTTATGTGTCTGTTGGCTGCCCATATATCTTCTTTTGAGAAGTGTTTGTTCATGTCTTTTGCCCATTTTTTATTTTATTTTATTGTTATTTTGAAAATTTTGAACATATTTTTTATTTTAAAATTGTGGGATACAGTAAAGGGTTAGGTATACAAATATGCATTGTGCAGGTACTCTTGTTGATGAGGTGTACCCCTCATCCCCAGACAGATATTGACTACTGTTAATCCCACCTCCCTCCTCCTCCCTGCCCCACCATAATTTCCCACCACTGTCAATCCCTTTCTTATACTATTACAGTAGTTGTTCAAGGTCCACTTATGAGTGAGAACATGTGATACTCAGATCTTTGTTTCTGTGAGAGATCACTCAGTATTATAAACTCCAACCCATCCAGGTTTCTGTGAAATTCATGATTTTATTCTTTTTTATGACTGTGTAATATTCCATTGTGTATATGTACCACATTTTTTTAATCCTGTCCTCTTTTGATGGACAGCATGGTTGCTTCTATGATCTTGCTATTGTGAACAATTTTTGCCCACTTTTTAAAGGGGCTGTTTGTTTTTTCCTTTCGATACGTTTGAAATCCCTGTGGATCCTAGATGTTAGGCCTTTGTCGGATAAACAGTTGGCAAATATATTTTTCCATTCTGTGGGCTGTCTCCCTGCTCTTTTTATGGTTTCTTTTGCTTGGCAGAAGCTCATTAATTTGATGAGGTCCCACTTGTCTATTTTAATTCTTAAAGTATTGGCCTTTAGGGTTCTGAATAGGAACTGGTTCCCAGTTCCAATTTTCATAAGGGTGTCGCCTATGTTTTTTAAGATTCTTACAGTTTGAGGTTTTACATGGTCTGTGATCCATTTAGAGTTAATTTTTGTGTATGGTGATAGGTAGGTGTCCTGTTTCAATCTTCTGTGGGTGGTCAGCCAGTTTTCCAAGTACCATTTACTGAATAGGTTCTCCTCTCCCCAGTGGTTGTTGTTGGAGGCTTTGTCAAAGATGAGTTGGTTGAGGAATTGAGGCTTTACTTCCAGAATGTCTATCCTGTTCCATTGGTCTATGTGCCTATTCTTGTACCAAACTGTTTTGATTGCTGTAACCTTGTAGTAAAGTTTGAAGTCTGGAAGTGTGATATCTCCTGCTTTGTTTCTTTTGCTAAGGATTGTTTTAGCTATTTGTGGTCATTTATGTTTCCATATGAATTTCTGTATTGTCATTTCTAGGTCTGAGAAGAATGATGCTGGTAGCTTAATGGGTATTGTGTTGAATCTGTAGATTGCCTTGAGTAGGATGGACATCTTAGCAATGTTGATTCTTCCTATTCATTAGCACGGAATATTGTTCCATTTGTTTGTGTCTTCATGGATTTCTTTAAGCAGTGTTCTGTAATTTTCATTGTAAAGATCTTTTACTTCTCTGGTTAGGAAGATGCCAAAGTATTTCATTTTTTGTGGTTATTGTGAATGGGACTGGGCTTTTTATTTGGATCTTTGCCTGCTTGTTGTTGGTTTAAAGGAATGCAACTGTCTTTTGCACATTTATTTTGCACCCTGAGACTTTGCAAAAGTCCCTTTTCAGTGCAAGCAGGTTTTTGACAGATTCTCTTGGATTTTCAAGGTATAGGATCATATCATCAGTAAAGAGGGATAACTTGACTTCCTCTTTTCCTATTTGGATACCGCTTATTTCCTTCTCTTGTCTAATTGCCTGAGCTAGGACTTCCAACACGTTATTGAACAAGAGAGGTGAGAGTGGGCAGCCTTGTCTTGTTCCAGTTTTCAGGGGGAATGATTCTGGTTTCTGTCCATTTAACAATATGTTAACTGTGGATTTGTTGTAGATGGCACTCACTATTTTGAGGTATGTTCCTTCTCGACCTAGGTGTTTGAGGGTTTTTGTCAAGAAGGGATGCTTGATTTTATCAAAAGCTTTTTCTGCATCTAATAAGATAATTATGTGGTTCTTGTAGACTTTTCACATTAGTTTCTTTCATTTTTCTAATGTACATTTAAGTTTCCCAAGTATTTTGATGGCTAGGTAGCTGATTTATTTTTAATGCTGAATTATATTCCATAGTGTAAATGTACCACAGTTTATTTATCCATTCACTTGCTGAAGAACACCTTGGTTACTTTTACAGTTTGGTAATTAGGATAAAACTGTTATAAATATTTGTGTGCAGATTTTTTTGTGTACATAAGTTTCCAAGTTCTTTGGGTACATACCAAAGAGTGCAATTGTGGGATTGTATGGCAGGAAAATGTTTAATTTTGAAAGAAACTTCCAAACTATCTTCCAAAGAAGTTGTACAATTTTGCATTTTCATCAACAAAATTTAATGAGAGTTGCTGCTTTCCATTACCTTGCCAATGTTTGGTGTTGTATGTGTTCTGGATTTTGACCATTTTAATAGGTGTGTAGCGGTATCTCATTGCTTTAATTTACATTCCCCTGATGACATATGCTGTAGCACACTTTCATATGTTTATTTTTCATTTGTATATCTTCTTCGGTAAGGTGTCTTTTAAGGATTTTGACCCATTTTTAAATTGAGTTGTTTGTTTTCTTATTGGTTAGCTTTGGGAGTTCTTCATACATTTTGGATAACAGTTTTTTATGAAATGTCTTTTTTGAAAATATTTTATCCTAGTCTATGCCTTGCCTTCTCATTCTCTTGACATTGTTTTTCACATAACAGATATTGTAAATTTTAATGAAGTCTAGTTTAAAAATTATTTATTTCAGGGATGGTGTCTTTATTGTCAACCACCTATGTGCTTGCTACCTGATGTACATAGAAGCAAATTTTATTTCATGATCTTTTGAGAAATGAAAAAGCTTTGTTGCAAGGTGGACTAGCAAATCTGTCTCTTTCAATTGTCACCTGACAGAAGCTTTTATAGGCATAGAGTAACTATTATGGAGATAGGAAAATGTAATAAATCATTATCTGATTGAGTTATACAGAGAGGTGGTATTGAGTCCTTGTATCTCAAGTTTCTCATTCAAAAATTGATAATGGGGAGAGAAAAAAGACAATGGTGGAAGTAGTCAGACTATGTGAGTCATTGTGTGAGTGTATAGATGTATATTCTTGCATGTCTCTTTGAAAGTGGGTATGTGAGTGGCTGACTGAGTGGAGACTCGGGAGCAAGTGATCAGGACTTGCCTGGTGAAGTGGCTGGTGCCAGAAGCTTCTCTGCTTGGACTCTAGCACCTCCTGGGATGCAGAAGCTGAATGCCACTTTCTAAAGGTAACAAAATTTTTCCTGGAGAAAACCTGCTGGGAGAAATAACCATTGCCAAATGGCCCAACCACCGCAGCACCATGCTAGACACTGGCAGTGAGGGCTGCAGAAAGAGTGCAGTGAGGGAGCCACAGGCAGAGTCTCGCTGGAAAAGACAAAACAGGCAGCCCACCACTATCTTAAAAACTAGGCAGGGAAGTGCTTCGGCTTGCTCACCTGAGCGACAGACCAGCCCTATGTGACTAGCAGGTTAACTACTCAGGGCTGATTGTGACCCAGAGGAAGTATCTTGAAAGCACAAACTTCAGAGGGATAGAATGAATGTGAAGTCTCAGGTTCCCCACCCACTACTCTGATCCAACCATGGAACAAAGGGTGCAACCAGAAAAGAACAAAGAAGACCTCTTAAGAGATCAGTGGAGAGTCCTGGGGTGACCCAACCCCCTACTCTCCAGCAATTTTCTGAACGTCTGACCTGCGTGGCTGGGACACAATTGAGAGGGAGAGACAAGCACAGGTGGATCCTGGACAGCAGCCATGCTAGAAGAGCTCTACTCTGTGATAAGCCTGATTAAGTCCCTACTGCCAAAACTGGTGAAAGACATTCTCACATCTCCCCCACAGAGGGGATTCCTCTGACCTTATGGGAGTGTGTGTGTGGGGGTGCTGTTTCCCCACTCACCCACACTGCCTGCTTCACTTCTCCTGGGCTGCACAGCAAGAATGTGAATGAGGTTACAGTGCCCCAGGAGACAGCAGGTGGGCTTACCTGTGAGCAGCTGAGAGAAATAATTTCATAATCTGCCACAAGAGGATAGCTAGTGCCCAGAAATTTTTTTCAGTTCTTTTTTGTTCTTCTTTTGATGTGTGTGTGTGTGTGTGTGTGTGTGTGTGTGTGTGTGTGTTAGGGTTCAATTTATATTCCTTCCCTTTTTTTGTTGTTGTTCTTTTTTTGTTGTTTATTTTTGATTCTTCTTTTTTTGTGTATTATTTTGTGTGTGAGAATTTGTGTGCCAGTATTTGATTTGCATTTCCTCCATTTCTCTTTTCTTTTGTTCTTTTGTTTTGGTTTAGTATGTATGAATGTGTGTGTGAGTGTTTGATTTTCATTCCTACCACCCGTTTTTGCTTCTTCTTATTTTGTTTTTTGTTGTGTTTGTGTGTGTGTATGTTCAGTTTTCCTGTTTTTTGTTATTGTTTTTGTGTTTTCTTTTCTGTTGGTTTTGTTTGTTTTTTGTTTTCTTTTTGTCTGTTTTTGCTTTTGTTTTTCTATGATTTATAAAAATTATTTCCATCAATTCTGTTTCATTCTACTTTTCTATGTCCTCCTCATTACTGTTACCTTATCATGGACTCAGGGGTACACACATATAGCCATTGCATTGTTACATAGAGCGGTAGTAGGGGGTGAGTCTCAGGAGGCCCATACACCAGTCACTGAAAATTGTAACATACAAGTACTTTCTGAATCCTAACTCACCACACTCCACTTTATTCAACTCTCAAAATTATAAGAAACAACAACTGCAGCCCTGTTTCAAAATGAAACAAATATGGAGACTATGATCAGGGCAGAAAGGAAGACTGAGAAAACAACAGAAGCCAAAGCCCCACCAACTTACACTGAATAACAGAACTATATAGAGACAAAAAGAGATCTAGCACAAATGAAGAAAAAAAAAATCAATGGATGAACACAGGTAATTACAAGTGTACCAAAGAGACAACACCTAAAAAAAAATCATACCTCAGAGTCCAAACAATGGAAATCACCAACAATTGGCCCCAAAATACAATAGGGATAAAGGAATGGATGGAAAGAGTGAATAAGACTTAAGAAAGACAAGATACAACACTGAAAGAACTTGTAGAGATTCTGGCAATAAAAAGACTTCATCCATTAAATAAATAACAAGATGACAATCATAGAAAGCTGAATCAACCAAGCAAAAGAAAGACTCAGAACTTGAAGACCAAAACGTGGAATTAACCTGATCTGAAAACATATCAAGAATATTCAGAAAGAAAGAACAAAGCCTTCAAGAGATATGCATTTATATCAAGAGGTCAAATTTACATCTGATCAGTATCTCGGAAGAAAGGGAAACAGAGAACACTGAAACAAGTATTCCAGGAGATTATCCAAAAAAACTTTCCCCACCTCACCAGATATGCAACCATCCAAACACAAGAAATTCAGAGAATCCCTGCAAGACATCTAATGAGAAGACCATCCCCTAGACACATAGTAATTTGTCTACACAAAGTAGATACAAAAGAAAAAAATTCTAAAGGCAATGAGAGAGAAAGGTCAGATAACCTACTGGTGAGGATCTATCAGAATAGCAGCAGACTTATCAGCAGAAACACTACAAGTTAGAAGGAACTGGAGTCCATTTTTCAAAATTTTCAGAGATAAACTTTCCAACCAAGTATTTTCTACCCAGTCAAGTTCAGCTTCATCAGCAATGGAAAACTAAAATCCTTTCCAGATATCCAATTCCTAAAAGATTATGATGCTGCCACACCAACTCTACAGGAAACACTCAAGAAGGTATTAAAACACAGACTATAAAAGAAAGAAAGAAAGAACAACATGCACTTTCCACAAATACAGGAAAACTTTGAGTCAACACAACATACCTCATGGCTGCAAAATTGAAAACACACACACATATCAACCCCCAAATTAAAAGAAAACAAAACAGTCATGTAAGAGTCTCATGACAGGGATAAGTCCTCACAGTTCAATAATCAGCCTTAATGTCAATGGATTAAAACTTAAAAGATATAGAATGACAAACTGGATAAAAAGCATGACCCAACCATCTTCTGTCTCCAGGAAACACATCTCACTACAAAGCACAGTCACAGACTCAAAGCTGAAGGAGAGAAAACAAAAGAAGGCAAGAGTCACAATCTCACTATCAGACAAAACAACCCTTAAGCTATCAAAAACTTAAAAAGATATTTATGGAAGGACATTATATAATAATAAAAGGTACAATCCATGAAGATGAAATATCCACCCTAAATATATATGCACCCAACACAACTTTGATAAAGCAACTACTAAGCAAACTATAAAAAGGATATTGAGTCTAACACTATCATAACTGGGGACAAATACCCAACTAGGAAGGAAATCAGTGATGCTCAAATAGAAAAAGATGAAGTTAAGTTATTCCTTTTTGCAGATATAATCCTACACCTAGAAAATTCAAGAGAATCTGTCAATAACCTCCTGGCACTGATAAAACACTTTGGCAAAGTCTCAGGGTATAAATCAATGTACAAAAGACAGTCACATTTTTATACACCAAATACAAACAGGCAGAGAACCAAATAAAAAGTATAATTCCATTCACAATAGCCAATAAATAAATGAACAAACAAACAAATAAACAAATAATGTCTTGGCATCTTCCTTACCAGGAGAGTGAAAGACGTTTACAACAAAAACTACAAAACACTGCTCAAAGAAATCAAAGAAGACACAAACAAAGAGAAAAATATTTCATGCTCATGGATTGGAAGAATCAACATTGTGAAGATGTCCATCCTACTCAAGGCAAACTACAGATTCAATGACATACAAATTAAATTACGTTATCATTCTTCTCTGACTGGAAACAATACAGAAATTCATATGGAAACAACAATTACAATAAATAGCCCAAACAACAATCAGCAAAAGAAATAAAGCAGGGGGTATCATACTCTCAGACTTTAAACTTTATTTTAAAGCTAAAATAATCAAAACAACCCAGCATTGGTACAAAAACAAACATAGAGACCAAAGGAACAGAATAGAGATTCTAGAAGAAAAACTTCAATTTCTTAACCAACTCATCTTTAAAAAAGCCTCCACCAGCAACCACTGGGGATAAAAGTACCTATTTAGTAAATGATGCTGGGAAAATTGACTGATCACATGCAGAAGAATGAAACAGGACCCCTACTTATCACTAAACATTTAGTTTAAAAATAAACTCCAAATGGATCAAAGACCTAAACATAAAAGGATTCTTAGAAAATTCAGCAGACACCCTTACAGAAAGTGGGATGGGCAACCAACTCCAGTGAAAACCTTAGATACCCATGTTGTAAGAGATAAGATGGGACCTCATCAAACTACAAAGCTTCCATGTTATAAGAGATAAGATGGGACCTCATCAAACTACAAAGCTTCCGCAAAGCAAAGGAAACCATCAAGAGAGTGGGGAGGCAGCCCACAGAATGGGAAAAGATATTTGCCTACCATATATCAGACTTACATCCATTAACTACAAGGAACTCAAATGTGCTGAAAGGAAACAAAACAAAACAAAACAAAAACTAACAGCCTCATTAAAACAAGGGAAAAAGACATGAATAGATACTCCACTGAAGAAGATATACGAGCAGCCAACAGACACATATAAAAATGCTCAGCTTTACTAATCATAAAACGCAAATCAAAACCACATTGAGACACCACCTACCATCAGTAAGAAACAGCATCATTAATAAAACCAACAGACAAAAAACAACAGATACTGGCAAGGATATGGAGAAAGGGGAACACTTCTATACTGTTGATGAAAGGCAAACTAATTCAACCTCTATGGAAAACAGTGTGACAATTTCTAAAATAACTAGAAATTGACCTTTCATATGACCTAGCAATCCCCCTTCTGGAAATATGCCTGGTTTAACTCAAATTATTCTACAAAAAAGATGCCTATGCTTGCATATTTTTTGCAACACTCTTCACTATTGCAAAAACATGGACTCACCCATGCTGCCCATAAAAACTGATTTTCATTTAAAAAGTACATATATATGATGGAATATTATGCAGTTAAAAAGAGGGACAAACATATGGACTTCGCAGCAACTTGGTTGCTCAATTATCTGCCACAGAAACAAAGAACTGAATACCACATATTCTCACTCATAAGTGGATCCAGAACACCTATCATAATACTACAAAAAAAGGGATTGACAGTAGTGGAACACTGCCAGGGTAGGGAGTACATAACATCAATAATGATGCCTGTTCCTAATCCAGGGAAGTGAGGTCCAATGGGAGGTTCAAACTTCACCTGTACCTAAACCACTTATGCAATCCCTACTTGTACCCCACAACTTTAAAATTAAATTAAATTTAAAAAATTGATAATAGCATTTAGTTAATAAGTTGTTATAAAGTCATATAATATTAACTCCATATTTTTCTAATTGATATAAATAATTAAAAGTTCTTAAAAATTGCCTTCAGATGATGTGTAATTATTTTGAAAATTAGGACTTCGCAATTTATTTTATTTCTATTATATAGATGCAACTAAAAATCAATTGACATAAAATAATAAAGCTGAAAAGTTAGCTCCAATGATGCTTAAAATGTGGCAGTTTATAACCCTCATTTTTTTTATTTTCCCCTTTTCTCTGTAGCACATACTGGGTGAGAAGACAATAGAAAAACTTATTTCCTGGGTGCCACTAGCATGTGTACACTACGTATATTAATGGTTATAAAGAGATGGGAGGATATCTGCTGTCTTGTGCTTTAGGTTTTATCTGTCAAGACTAATTTCGTAGAGATTATTTGTTTCCTCCTTGGTGATTTCATCTTGTCTGCTCTTGTTTCTTTCTAGATTCACAGAAATAGAAATGTGTTACATAGTCTTCTGATTAGTAGAACCAAATCTTCCTCTCTTTGAAAAATGGCTAGAGAGTTGCTAACTTCCATAATGGAGAAATTGAAAGAGAACTTTCTTTCTTTGATAAAACCTCAAAGTTCTGATGTTTTGAAAGTCAAATTCACTTTAAAAATAAGATAAAGAAACCAAAATAAATGATGCTTCCATAAAGAAGATAATAAAGAATAATGAGAAAGAAAGAAAGCACCTTGTTGCTATTACTTCTTCTACCAAGAAAAAGATGCTTAACAATAATTTTTCAGAAAACTTATGTATGCTATGATACATGTGGTACTCCCTGGGTGTTAATGACACCAGCCAAAGTCTAACTTTGACATTGTTCTCTTTCTATCATTTTATTCCACTTGGTCTATTCTTTAACATAAAAATGTATTATTCACTCTCTTTCCTCTTGTGCCAAGATCCACATCCCAATTTTGGGTTTAGCTATAATTTTTGAGCTCTGTCTTTGTTTATGAAAAATGACCCAGGTTTTTTTCTTAGCTCCTCTACTTCTCTTAGGTATCTGACTTTTTCTGTTTTTTAAAAAATATAAATTAAGTTATTCTTTTTATATCTATTATCTTCTTTCCTTAGGAGTGGGGTGTAATGGTTGAATATCACAGTAGGCATGTGGCTCATTCATGAGTAATAATAAAACTTAATGGTGATTCGTCATACTAAAAATTGTTTAAGAGAATAAAAACATATATATATATATACATTTAAAAATCACAAATATTGTGCACGAATATTCTCAGAAGTAATAGAAAAGCATAAACAACTAAATAAAGCTTTGGTATTGTATTTTTCAATAACATTGAGGGATATCTTCTATGCAGTATTTAGATACTACTACTACTAATACTACTACTACTACTAACTATCATGTATTGAGTGTTCGGTACTGTTTGGGTTGTGACAAGGTTAGGAACAATAATTAGGTCTTTTCAGAGGCAGGAAAGCTCCACTCCTTGAAACAAGGAAAATGTTAGTGGGTACTGACTCAGTTATAAAGGCAGGCTATAGAGAAGAGAGAGATAATGGTTTAAATCTTACTTTCAGAAGCATCAATACTGAGTAATCTAATACAAATGATCTAATAAAAACCTTTTTGGGAGAGGTTTTAAATTTTTTTTAATAAAGAGCAAAAGATTTCTTTAGAATGTATAGATGTAGCTTAAAATATTTGGTTTGAAGGCAACAATTTACTTTTCATGAAGTTCATATATCTGGTAAGAACTCAATAACATTTTATTTGAATTTGCAATCTATAAAATCAAATTAAATCCTTTCATGCTTAAACTACATAGAATGCTTTATGTTATCTGCAATCAAACACTGACCAATACTTGCCACAATAAAAATTGCCACTATGGAAAGAAAGGAAGCAGATGGTTAAATAATTTACAACATAGTTGCTAAAAATACAGTCTGTATATGGGCTTTGTCAAGGATCTATTGAATTGCAGGCTAGATGCTTTGCTCTATATGTCCTATCCACACAGTAACAATAAAATCATCAGTTACTACTACATCTTAGATTTATAGCCACTTAACGTAATTTGTGCCTAATTTATCCTAGACGTCACCTCATGTGCATTTGCTGTTTGCTGATTCTAATCTCTATATCATTTCTCGGTAATATATAGTAACTATTATTATAGGATCTTTTCTAAGCTGTGTAATTTTTTTAGTGAATCATCAAGCCTGACGAGCATTTTGGGGACCACTTGACTCAACTCATTAACTCATGTATTCCTCATTCTAACCCTATAAATTTGACTTGATTTTTCTTTTATTTACCTGCATCTTCAAGATAAAGAAACTGAGACTTAGAATAAACTATTTCACCAAAAGTGAAGCTAATTTAAAAAATAAAGAAAGAAAAAAGCAAATTAAGAAATAACAATTACTGGACCAGGTGCAGGAGCTCACACTTATAATTCCAGTACTTTGGAAGGACACGGTTGGAGAATGGCTTGAAACCAGGAGTTTGAGACCAGCCTGGGTAATATAGCAAGACCTTATCTCAAAAAAAGAAAAAAGAAATAGCTGGTATAGTGACACATAACTGTAGTCTTAAGTACTCAGGAAACTGAAGGAGGAGGAGTGCTTGAATTCAGCAGTTTGAGGCTGCAGTGAGCTATGATCATGCCACTACTCCAGCCTCAGTGACAGAGTAAAACCTGTTCTGAAAAGAATAATACAAAAATTTGGTTGCATTTAAATATGATTGACTTTTAAGATAATTATCAAACACAGACGTACCTCAGAGATGTTTTGAGTTTAGTTCCAGATTATTGTAATAAAGCAAAAATCACAAACAAGGTACACAAATTTTGTAGTTTGAGTGTAAAAGTTATGTTTACACACTATTGTACTCTATTAAGTATGCATAGCATAATGTATAAAGTGTAAACTTTAATTAAAAGTGGAATGCCATGAGGATGTACATAATTCTCCCAGGAGTGATGTAAGACAACACATGTCAACTAGGGACACGCACCACAGCTAAAGTAATATAACTTTGTTTTTGGAAGTGCACAGTCTTGGCCTCTGACTGAAAATAATAAAATAATTAAATACTGAAATAATATCAAATTCGTGAAAGAAATAATCTGCTCATCTAGAATTACATGACCAGATAAACCACTTTCAAGAATGAGGATGAACAAAAGATATTGTTAGAGGGACAAAAATTGAGAATGTTTAACAATCATGGATCCTCACTAAAGAAACTTTCAAGAAGGGAAATTATACAAGGATGAAAGTCTGAGTTGCAAAGAGTAAAAATGTATATCGATATTGTAAGCATGTGGTAAATATGAGCAAACAGTCTTTGTAAAATTAATACTTAAAATAATGCTTACTTTGTGGTACTAAAAATAAATAATTAAAATTCTGAGCAAAAATAATTAAAATTCTGAGCAAATCATAGGTTATCAGGCAGGAAGAATTACATATTTTAAAATACATTATTTGAATGGATGATGAATATTGATTGACTTTAATACTTGAGAAATGCACATGTAAAATTTTTTGAAGTTAAGTTCTTTTTTTTTAAACTTTATTATAAAGAGGTGGAGTACAAGTCAGGATTAGGTACATAAGTAATGTATATACAGGTGAAGTTTGGGCCTCCAACTGGTACTCACTTCCCCTGATTTAGGATCAGGTACTCTTTGTGTTATTATGTTTCTCCCCTTCCTCCCTCCCCTGACAGAACCTTGTGACTGCCAATCCCTCCCTTGTACTTTTGTGATTAATGTTCAGGTCTCACTTAAAAGTAATATCATGTGATATTTGTTTCTTTCTTTCTGTGATAGAGCCCTATGAATGATTGTCTCCAATTCCATCCAATTTGCTGAGAAGTCTATGAGTTTCTCCTTCTTTATGATTGTGTAATATTCCATTGTGTATATGTACCACATTTTCTTTATTCAGTCTATTTTCAAAGGGTAGTGGGGTTGGTTTCATGTTTTTGCTTTTGTGGATAGTGCTGCAATAAACGTGTGTGTAGGTGTCTTTTTTGTAGAACAATTTGTTTTTCTCTGGGTACATTCCCAGGAGGAGGATTGTTGAATGGTATTGAAGATTAATTTCTAGTTCCTTTAGATATTGCCACACTATTTTCTATAGAGTTTGGACCAGTTTGCACTCCCATCAACAGTGTAGAAGCATCCCCTTTTCTCCGTACCTGTGCCAGCATCCATTGCTTTGGTCAAATCCCAAAAGCATATGCTGTAAAAAAAAAAAAAAAAAAAAGATAGATAAGTATGACTTCATCAAACTGAAAAACTTATGCACAGCAGAAAATAAAATCAAGATAGTGGAAGACAACCCAGAGAATGGGAAAAAATGTTTGCTAACCGTGCATCTAGAAAAGGCCTATCATTCAGGATCTACAAGGAACGCAAAGTGAAAGAAAGAAAAACCATTAAAAAGCGGACAGAGGACTTGAACAGACATTTCTCAAAAAAAGACATATGGGCAGCCAACAGATACATAAAAAATGCTGGGCCTCACTAATTATCGGAGAAACGCAAATCAAAACCACACAGAGAAGTTATCTAAAAAGAGATTATATTTAGAAGTTTCGAAGATATTAGAGAATAAAAGTTTAGACAAAAATTTAATTTATTGGAAAAAAAGACATGAAATGTATGGGGAAAGGTAGAGAAAGTGAAGGAACAGAAACAACACAAAGTAAAAGACATTAGAAAAAATTAGATCATATATAATCGCTATCATTGCAAAGAGAATAAATTTACTAGGCAAATGAAAAAATTATCACTTGGAACAAAAATGAAAGTCTATGTTGTTTCTATGAGATCCACATAAAACATAAAGAGAGAATATTTAAGTACAAGCTTGAAGAAGAATTGTAACAGGAAAATTGCAAACAAAATAAAGTTTGAAAAGTTATAATAACATCAAAAAAGAAAGTCTACCAGAAAAAAAGAGCATCATTAATAATATAGGGCTTTTAGGAATCGCCACACTGCTTTCCACAGAGGTTGCACTAGTTTACACTCCCACCAACAGTGTAGAAGTGTTCCCTTTTCACCACACCCTCTCCAGCAGCTGTTATTTTTTGAGGTGTTGATAATTGCCATTCTGAGTGGAGTTAGGTGGTATCTCAGTGTGGTTTTGATTTGCATCTCCTTGATGATTAGTGAGGTTGAGCATTTCTTCATGTGTTTGTTGGCTGCTCGAATGTCTTCTTTTGTGAAGTGTCTGTTCATATCTTTTGCCCATTTAATAATGGGGTTGTTTGTTTTCTTCTTTTCAGTACGTTTCAGTTCATTGTAGATCCAGGATGTTAAGCCTTTGTCAGACCTAGAGTTGGCAAATACTTTTTCCCAGTCTGTAGGCTGTCTCCCTGCTCTCTTGATGGTTTCTTTGGCTTTGCAGAAGCTTGTCAGTTTAATAAGGTCCCATTTGTCTATCTTCTCTCTTATGACCTGTGGGTTTTACTGAATGAAACGTAATTGTACACCTAACCCTTAACTGTACCCCACAAAACCATAATAAAAAATATTGATTAATAAAAAAATAAAGAAAGAAAGAAAGAAAAAAAAAGAGTATAGGTAGGAATAGCATGAACAAGGTACAAATCCCAAGGAAAATTCAGTAATTTTATTTTGTTTGGATCTAATACAATAACTTAAAATAGAGAAAAACAATAATTTATAAAGCTATAAGAAAAGCTGCACAATAGAGTGTTATGATGGCCAGTTTTACTGCATCATTCTATTACTTACAGGCCAAATATTTAAAAATGTAAAGATATAGATCTGGTTATTTAAAAATCTTAAGTGAATAGATACCTATATAATGCTTAATGCAACAAAAGTCAGCAGTTCATTTTTTGTAATCATTAACAAGTATTCCATTATATAAATATAGCAACATTTTTTCAACCATTTCTCAATTTCTGGGCTTGACCTTTTTGACACATCACATTCTCATCATATTTATTTCTCTTGAAATGCAAAGAAGGCCCCCTGCTGCATGAGATTATAGAGTAAGGTCAGAGGAATTCTGTTTTCTCAGTTGTTTTAACACCAGCATCTCATTTGAGTCCACGTCATCATGAATTTTTTTTCAATATTAGAGAATAAATTTGGCAGAGAGGAATTGGTGAGTTTTCTTCCTCATCCATGAAAGTATTCACCTTTTGTAGCCTTCTGAAAAGTAAGTCTATGTAAGAAATAATGGTTGTCTGTCATTCCTAGATATGGGTCTTTCCCTCTAGATTCACTTCTAGTTTGAATGTCATAATGATGACTAGATGTTGTGAGTGATGCAGGAAGAAAATCTATCCAGAAACTTCCTATTAGACACATGGAGCATTTCAGATTTTGTTTCCCCAAAGACATAACATTTTTAACATTATATTTACTTGACACAGAAACAGCAATTGAGCACGTTGTTTGTTTTTCTTCAGAGGCTATTTAGGTGCACACTGAGTTGTTGGTAATGAGTATCATAAAACATGTAGTCGCCTTATGCCATCCTTACAGAGCAGTGTCACTGCATGCTTAATTGTGATAGCAGTTTGGAAGACAATCTTCATAAAACCAAATGTCCAATCCTAGCATGAGGCAATGTGTGGTGTTCAAATTTGTTTTGTTCTTTTGTTCAGAATTCTGAGGACTTGAACACATGTGACTATGTGTTATTTTGCTTTCTTCTCCTCTTTAAAATTGTTTTTGCAAAGGTAGGGAATATCAATAGGATCTAAGGGGAAGGATGAACTGTTGGGATTAACTTCAGTACTGGGTTTTAAAAGATCCTGTGGCTGAATCAGACTCAACAGAATTAAGTGTTCTGTGGTCAAATATTGGTGTGCATTTTAGGTGAGGCAAAGATAGCTGTGGTATATGTGTATAATATTATTCACTTGTGTTGGAACAAACTCTTAAGTCAGAATTGGAATAATCAAATGTTTTTTCTTCTATTTGAAAAAATACTAATATCTTGGTTTGAAAAACACAATATTATACATTCAGAATCATTTTAGAGGTGCATTTTTCAATTGTTCTAATTCATTAGAATCAATCCTTTTTATTTGTTGAACAGATCTCTTGTAAAGGAATGCAAATTGATTATAAGTGAAATTGAAGTTGAATATCAAATAATATTTACATTACTTATTTAAGCTCAACTTCCTAGAATTCAAACCTTATTAATAATAACATATATTTCAAGATATGAAATTTGTGAACTCTTTCCCCATTCTTTATTTTAATTTAAAGTGAGTTCAAATCCAAAAAGGGGAAAAAAGGAAAAGTTGAAACTAAACCACAAGACAATATTGCCAGAGACTATTCTAACGCTCTTAAAGGCTGACAGACTTTTGGTATCTTAAATTATAACTGCTTAGAATTTTATCTACGAATTGGGGAAGAACTAATTGACCCTGACAGTAATTGTCTCAGCAGAGGCAAAGAAAGTCAAAGCTAAAACTTCAGCCACTTAACCAGCCCCTACAGTCAAATCCCTTGCTGATCAGTATAGAAAAATAATGAGACCTGCTCTGTTTCTAAAGGACCATCTTGCTATTGTCAACACTCCAACCTTTCTCATTTGAGACTCAAATTTATTTCTGTTCCTTACATGCTCTGTGCTATCTGCCTGTATTACCATAAATTATTTCCACTAGAAATGTTGAATTGAAAAACAAAGAGCACCGGGTGTTTTCGTGCAAGAGAAATGAATCCTACCCAAAGGAAATAATGGCCTCATTCCACTCTGATGCACAGCCTTGTATGTTCAGAATCTTTGTCTACGCTCCGTATGGGGGCCATTATATAATTGTAATACAATTGCTACAAATGATTAAACACACTGCTAATCTAAAGTAAAGCAAAAGGTTTCTAGTTCCCCCATCTCAACATCTTCCAGTACAAAACTTGTTTTTCTTTTTTTGTTCTATTGGACTTGAATTCAACATCTATGCTTTGCTGTCCCAGGCTTTTGTATTCACTGTTTCATAAACACGGCACACCTTAATCCCATTAACAGATGCATATGCAAATATTTTGTACTAAAGTCCTGATAAGTAGTTACGGTGCCAAATGCTTTCCTGTACGATAATCTTCTGGGGTACGTGTTTCTTTTGTCAATAATAAGAATTCTAATAAAAGGATCAAGAACAATTTCCATCATTTACTGAAAACTTGCTATATGACAAGTACTCTGTGAAGCACTTTACAGACATCATCTTTTTGAAATTTCACAGTAATTTCACATGACAGATTCTAGTATAATTACAACACACAATGAAATAGTCTGGTGGTTTTAATATTCTAAGGGATATGCAAATTTTAATTAGTGGAGCAGAGAGTAAAATATGAATTTGCTTTATTTTTGTGTGTTCAGATCTCACCTGTGCTTCAAATCTCGACTTAAATCTCACACTCTAACCTTCTGAAGTGGTGTTAGTTTCATGATTTACACAGAACTTACCAATAATACTGTGAACATTATGTAATTCTTATCTTTCAAATGTGTTGTTGCTATTTATATGTGCCATTCTTATATCGCCAATATCACAAAGGTGGCATATCGGGGCTTCCTTTCCCTTCACAGTGCCTAGGTCAATGTTGAGCGTATCATGTTGCTCTGTTTATCTGCTAGTAAATTCCTGTTAGTGAAGTAAGCCACGTGGGGCTAGGGAGAAGGACTTAGTTAAGTGCAGAGGAGGCTTGTTCAGAAGTCCATTCTGAGTATATCTATTTTGGCATATACCAAGGAAGATCCCTTCTTACAATTTTGTCCTTTCCATCAGAGAATTAAAATACGTAGCCACTTTGCCTGATTGTCAATGCTTTCTCTACTTCATTATCTTTTAAAACCATTTTAATAAATACAAGTTGAGGTGTAAAATATTAGCAACTTCATCAGATTATTATTGCAACTGGAAAAAAAATCATTTTTTTTCCATTTTAAAACCATTTTAATAAATACAAGTTGAGGTGTAAAATATTAGCAACTTCATCAGATTATTATTGCAACTGGAAAAAAAATCATTTTTTTTCCATTTTAAAACCATTTTAATAAATACAAGTTGAGGTGTAAAATATTAGCAACTTCATCATATTATTATTGCAACTGGAAAAAAAAATCCCTTCCTAACAAGATACCAACTGTTCAGTTTCTCTCTTTAGACATTTTCTGTTTTGTTCCAGAAAATATAAACGATGTACACTGTGGGTTGTCTTAGTTATTTTTTCTTTCTTTATTTTTTAAGTGAGCACAGAGAACAGTAAGATCCAATTTTATGTAACATTATTTCAATAGATGTACAAAATAATGAACAATAGCTAGTAAAAGAGAATAAAATGATAATTATGATCAAGACATTTATATAATTTTAGATGATATTCAGAATATATTTGAAAAATAAGGAATCTAAAATAGAATGAGATTACTTCACTTTCTAAGGTGGCACACAAGGCTAAAGGAAGGATAGAATCAGTATTTGATGTCTAAGACCATGATGAATTTGCTATATCTAGGAAGTATAAGACCATGATGTCTAACACCATGATGAATTCACAGTAAACAAAGGCATAAATGGATCTTCATTGTGGTCAAGCAGTCTTTCCCTGTTCATGCTTTTCTACCATGGCACTTACTCAATAGGAAAAACAAGAAATTATGTCACTGTCATTTTTGATAGAGAAAGAAAAGATCAATATTCCTTCTCTTGTTTTTCTAAATTTCAATTCATGAGGTCACCATTCTCAATCACTCTCCTCTATTCTCTCACTTTGAAGCCGGTCTAGAAAATAGAACTATCATTTCTACAACTCATTAACACTGCTTTGCTTTCTCTCCTTTTCCTACACCTTTAGTTCTTAACCACAACTAGTATGGAAACCAAAGAAAACATTGTCTATTTATTTTAGAATTCATAACTAGAAGTACATTAAAAGTTCATCAACTAAGATTGGTATTGAAGTTGAAGAAATTGGTTACTGTATTCAAATAAAACTATTCACTTGGGAGGTCAGGAGACTGATCTTATAACCTAGAATTAATAATTAATGTACTTGATTTAATATATGACCTGCCTTTGTCTGTTGCTAGGTCTGCCCCTACACTGATCCAAGCCACCATGTTCTCTTATCTGGATAACACAGTGGTCAGCTTACTGTTCTACTTTTTCCAAGATTTCCTAACTATGATTTATCCTTCACTCAGTAACCTGAGCAATCCTTTTATAATATGAATAAGATGAAATTCAATGTTCAATTCAAAATTGTCCCTTGACTCTCCCATTTTATTCATAAATAGTCTGTATTCATATAATGGCCCTTAAAATCCCGCATAATCTGTCCCTCCAATCCCTATCTGATCTCAACTCCTACTATTCTCTCCTTTTTTTCACTCTACTCACTATTCCTCAATTATGTTTGATGTGATTCTGCCTCGGGGCCTTTTCACTGTTTCCTCTGCATAGAATGCTCTTTCACCAGATATCCACCTATGAACTCAGTGACTCATTCAGGTTTTTGCTCAGATAACACCTTTTCAGAAGGCCTATCATAACTATTCTATTCAAAATTTGCAGCATCCCAGACATTCTTGATCTTTCCCATCATACTCCAAAGTTTTTGCCATAACACATCACATTTATATATTATGTACTTATAATAAGTTATTTGTTAGATTGTAAGTTTCAGGAGATAAAAGAACTTTGTCATCCATGTCCACCAATGTATTTTGAGCTCTTAGATAAGTGCCTTATACTTGGTATTTGCTGATTGAAAATTTAATTAACATTAAATGATCTTTATCAATTTATTTAAGGTAACCTGACTTATAACATGAGCCATATTACATACATAAGTGCATTTCAGAGGAACCAAAAATATAGGCAGTTATTTTTGTGAAGAGCCTTACACTTTGGTATAAAACTAAGTTACTTTAAACCTAGGCTATTCTAGGTTCCAGGTGCATAACTTCTGATATCTAATTTGTAGAGAAAAATAATTAATTATTATTAAATAAGTAAGGGACATATTTATAAAAAAAATAATTATAATCAATTATTCCATTACAGAGAAGTCAATTAGTTATTTAATAAATGACATTTCTCATTCTTTATAATATCTGTAATCTAATCATGTTTATTTTATAGGACAATGTACCTGTTTGCCAATAGTAAATAATTCAATTTTATAATGTTGACTACTTAATATTCTTTATGGTACCAATAAACCATACCATAATTACCAAACCCTGGCTTTTCTTTATTTTGTTTTTTTGAGTTGGAATTTCACTCTATTGCCCAGGCAGGAGTACAGTGGCATGATCCTGGATCATCTTTGCCTCAATCCCAACTGGGCTCAGGTGAGCCTTTTGCCTCAGCCTCTTGAGTAGCTGGGATTATATCCATGCCACCATGCCCAGCTAATTTTTTAAATTTTTTATAGAGATGAGGTCTTGCTATATTTTCCAGGTTGGTCTTGAACCCATCCAAGTAGTCCTCCCCTGTCAGTCTCTCAAAGTGCCAAGATTACAGGCTTGAGTCACTGTGTCCAGCCCCTGGTTTTATTTTTCAGATGGCATCTTGCTTCTGCACATGATAAGGAAATAACAATTTGGTTAAGATTCTTGTTAAAATTTATAGTCTTTAAAGCTGGAAAATCTGCAAGTCTTGCTAGCATCTGCCTTTAAATATAAAGGCAAAATATAAATATGGAATCCATTGTCCCACATCCTTCACCTTATTTTCCAGCAAGTATAATACTGCCTTTCTATACCATTTGGTTAATGACAGTATAATATTGTCAGATACTTACAAAACCTATACAATATGTAACTATTATTTCTTTTTTGTTATGACTTTGAACTAGTTTCTGCAATCTCTTGGGCTTTTTAAACAGTTTAGGGAAGAAAGAAAAAGCAGATGGAATTCAAATATTAACAACAATAACAAGAGAAGAGCAGAAAAATAGCAACTACAATACAGAAGCAAAATAAAAATAAAAATAATAAAAGATAAATACATGAATTTTTAAGCACCTTCCTTCTCTTCTCTTAAGTCACACAAATTTTAGCCTTCTTACTAGCAGTTTCCAGGCATCCCATTGTAGAGGGCAGCATGTTATAGAGGGAGAAATCATTCCGTCTACCAACAGTGCTGTAGTGATGCTCATCTTATAATCAGAGATAAGAGAATATAAAAAAACTGTCTTATTTTGTGATCTCACATCTTTGGTTGTTTATAAAATGAAAGAAAATCGTATACTATCAAAAAGAGACAATGTAGAAACATAAGCCTGACAACTTACTTGATAGTCCAAAAATACAGTCACAACATGAAAATACTTTACAGAAGACTGGAACTTGTGGTAGCCACAGTCCCTGATATAAGCATATGCTCTCTAAAGGAACTTACCTTCAACCTCAGTTATAAAGTCTTACAAGTAAATTCCTGGGAAAACACAGTTCACAATGAAAAATAAACAAGCATGTGGAGAAAGGTACTATAATTAAGAAACTACCAAAAAACCTTATCAGTATTATATTGTTGCAATAACCAATTATCACAACTTTAGTGACATAAAACAACATACATTTATTATCTTATAATTCTGGAATTCAAGAATTCTAAAAACAAAGAGCTACATTCCTTCTGGAGGCTTCAGTAGAAAATCTGTTTTCTTGCCTTTTCCATTTTAGAAACTGTCTGAATTCATTAGATCATGACCTCTCTCTCATTTTGCTCAGATCTCTACTGTCGTCATTGTGCCTCTTCCTCTGACTCTCTGACACTCCTGCCTTCCTATGATAAGGGCCCCTGAAATCACTCTAGGCCTACATGGATAATCCAGGATAATCTCTCCACCTCAAATCCTTAATTGAATTGCACTTGTAAAGCTTTTTGGGCCATGTTTAAAGGTAACACAAATGCAAGTTTCAGGGAGTAAAATGAGGATATTTTGGGGGACACATCAGTCTATCACAAATATATGTGGAGATAAAAGCTATCAAAAGCATCAGATATCAGAATTATTAAAATGTATGCTATTATAATTAAAAATAAGAATGACCTAGCATATTTGAAAAAGTATAAAATAAAATAGGATCCCAAAAAGTTAAATTTAGAAAATATCAATCATTTTGATACCATATATCAGAAAATATAATAAGCAAAATTATTTTTAGAAAAAAATTTAATATACAGAAACATTTTTCACTTTTTTCTTCTGGATGAAATTATCACAGGTGTTCACTTTAAAATATTCTTTAAGTTCTACATATATGCCTGTGCATTCCTCTATGTATGAAATATGAAAGTTTTAAGAATATTAATACAAGTGTTACTTAATGAACACCACAAAAAATAAAGTTGAATAAGTAAAGTATCAAGAATATTGAAAAAAGATAGGTTATGAGAGAAAATTGGTATGATAACAAAATAGATATTCAAGAGATTAAATATCTGGTCACAGAAGTTCTGGATGGGGTGAATAGACTGAGTACAGGATATTAACTTCCCTAGAAATTAGGAAGGGCTAATTTAATCAGAAAAAATGAGGTGATTACTCCCAAATACACCTATAAATTTACTACAATTTTATGTGTAAAACTAATGTAACTAAAGCTATTGCAGAATGAAAAAGAATAGAGTTTAGAAGGCATTACAAATGAGATTTAGCACCATATAAAGGTCATACTAATTATTAGTGGACAAAGAATAATCTGTTCTATAATTACTGCTAAGACAACTAATTTTTCAAATGAAAAACCTTTTGGATTTTGTGCCTTACCCACATTATGCTCTAGTTGAAGCCAGAATGTAAGTGTAAATCAACTATGATAATTACCATAAAAGTATAATAAGAAAATAAAAGAAAATGTTTTACAACCTTGGGATAGAAAAACCTTGGCAAAATAAGATAAAGATGTATTTATTTTTAGAGGTATCTCTTTCAGATTTGATAACATAAAACATTAAAACTTAGTTGGGAGAGGTAATTATAAATTGTTAAATTCAACAAAAAATTATGGAACCCCTAACATGTACTAACTGTTCTACAATCTGGAGATACATAAGAAACAAAACAAAAATACTTGCTGTCATTCATTTTTTTTTAATGTTTAAAATTTATTAATTTTAAAGATGTGGGGTACCATTCAGGGTTAGGTATACAAATGTTCATTATGCAGGTACCCTCGCTAGGCAGTTTCTCACTACTGCCAATCCCACTCACCACACCCCTGGGCAGTTTCCCACTACTGCCAATCCCTTTTTTATAGTTATTACCATAATTGTTCAAGGTCCACTTATAAATGGGAACATGTGCTACTCAGTTCTTTGCTTCTATGATCGATCACTCAGTATTATAGACTCTAAGTCCACCCAAGTTGCCGTGAAGTTCATAATTTTGTCCTTCTTTTTACCTCGTGTATATACATTTTAAAAATCCAGCCCTCTTTTGATGGGCAGCATGGTTGGTTACATGTGATTTTTAGATCTTTTGGGAGTGTCCAGACTGTTTTCCACAGAGGTTGTATTAGTTTACACTCCCATTTTAAATTTTACTGGAAACACAGAGAATTGACAAAACCACACAATAGATAAATAAATGCTGTAGCCTTTTAGAAGGTTCTAAGTAATATTTTTTTAAAAAAGAAATGAATAAACACAGTCTGGCTTGGGTTTTGCAGTATTGAAAGTGTGTTGACATTATGAATAGATTGTTTAGGGTAGGCCTCATTAAGAAGGTGACATGTGAACAAAGACTTGAAGAAGGTAAGGGGTGAGCACTTAGGGAAAAGCATTCCAGGCAAAAGGAATAGCCAGAGTAAAATCCTAATGTTTAAAGAACATCTAAGAGGCTGAGTATCTGAAGTAGAGCAAGTGTGAGGGAGCAAGTAGGGGAATATAATTAAATAAAAGAAAAAGACAGTCAGAAGAAAATATTTGCAACATTTATATTTAAAAAGTGTTGATATTTATAAAGAGAACACCAGTGCATAAATTTAAAAAATTACAAGCATCCCAGAAAAATATTGAGTAATATATATGGATAACTATATCATTGGAAGAGCAAATATACAAATAAAAATACTAAGTCTTTCTGAAAATGAGAATGATCAGGAAAATAATAAAGTAAACACAAATTATTAATTCTTTTCTTCGTTTTCTAATTTTCAGTATACAAGTCGTGTGCTTATTTTATTGAACATATAACTAAATATTTTTGACTTCTGATGATGTTATAAACAGAATTGCTTCTTAATTTTATTTTTGGAAATGAGCATTGTAGGTATATATAAATAAAACTGATTTTTGCATATTTATCTTGCATCCTGCAAAACTGCTGTACCTATTTATAAGTTCTGATATTTTGGGGATAGGATCTCTTAAAATCATCTATGCACTAGATTGTGTAATCGAAAATTATAGTTTTACTTTTTCCTTTCCAATCTGGAGACTTTTTCTGTCTTATTTTTGCCTCATTGCCCTGACCAGATCCACAGTAGAATGGTAGGAGTGACAAGAATGGAAATTCTTACCTTTTTTATGATCTTAGGGGAAAAGCTTTTAGTTTTGGGAATGACGACAGTTGTGGGTTTTTTGTAGATGCCTTTTATTAGTGTGCAACTTCTATTTCTCTTTATTGTTTTTAAGATGCGGGTGCAATTCAGGATTGGGTACATAAGAAGTCATCATACAGGTGAGGTTTGGGTACTCACTTCACCTAGTTTGGGATCAGAATACCCTTATCAATGTTTTGTGTACCCCCCTCCCCTGGCAGTGTCCAGTTACTGCCAATCCTTTTCTTATAATATTATGATATATGTTCACTGTCCACTTTGAGTGAGAACATCTGGTATACAGTTCTTTGTTTCTGTGACAGTCTCTAAGTTGTTATCATGAATGTGTATTAGATATTGTCAAATACTTTTTCCACCTTTACTGAGATGAGCATATAGTTTTAATTTTTTATCTATTGATTTGGCATGTTACATTAATCTCTGGATATTAAACTGACTATATTCTTGGGATAAATTCTGTGTGGTCTTGGAATAAATTCTGGGTATAATTTTCTTATATGTTACTAAATTTATTCTGCTAAATATTTTTGTTTTGTTTTGTTTGTAATTTTTGCATCTAAATTTATAAAGGATGCTAGTAGATTGATTTCCTTGTGACATTATTTGTCTGGTTTTGAGATAAGGGTTTTACTGGTTTTATAACTATCTTGGAATTTTTTTTCTTCCTTTTTTATTTTCTGTAAAAGTTTGTGAAGGTTGATGCTAATTTTTCTTGAATTTTTGGTAAATTTGACCAGTGAAATCATCTGCAATTAGATTTCACTTTATGGGAAGTATCTTTATTACCAATCCAGTGACTTTACTTGCTATTAGTATATTCAGACTTTGTATTTTTTTATGGTGTCAGTTTTGGTAATTTGTGTCTTTCTAGGAATTTACTAATTTCACCTAAGAAATATAATTTGATGGCATACAGTTGCTCACATAATATTTCCTTATAATTTTTTCAAGTTTCTGTAAGGTTGGTAATGCTGTCCCCTTTTTGATTTCTGATTTGAGTGATTTGAGACTTCCCTTTTTGGGTCAGCAGAAATATTGGCTTAATTGGTTTTTCTCTTTAATTTTTTTTTATTTTGAAGATGCAGAGTAAAATTCAGGTTAAGTTATACAAATGTTCATTATGAGGTACCCTTGTTGATAAAGTGTGCCCCCCCAGCAGTTTCTAACTACTGCCAATCTCTTTCTTATAATATTATGATAATTTTTCAAGGTCTGCCTATGAGTGAAAACATGTGGTACTTAGTTCTTTGTTTCTATGATAGATCATTCAGTATTTTAGACTCTAAGTCCATCCAAGTTGTTGCAAAGTTCATAATTTTGTCCTTCTTTATGGTTGCATAATATTCCATCATGTATATGTACCACTTTTTAAAATCCAGTCCTCTTTTGATGGGCAGAACGGTTGGTTCCACCTTTTGCTATTGTAAATAATGCTGCAATAAAGATGTGAGTACAGGTATCTTTTTCAAAGAAATGCCAATTAAAACCACACAGATACCACCTAACTCCAGTCATGATGGTCATCATCAATAACTCAAAAAAAAACAAAAACAAAACAGATGCTAGAGAGGATGTGGGGAAAAGGAACACTACTACACTGTTGGTGGAAGTGTAAACTATTGTTTCTCTTCTATCTTATTAATTTAAAATTTTTTTTATTTTAAAATTGCGGGGTACGGTTAAGGGTTAGGTTTACAGATATGCATCATTCAGGTATCCTTGTTGATAAGGGGTGTCTCCCCATCCCCAGACAGATATTGACTACCATTAATTCCACCTCCCTTCCCCTCCCTACCATCCCCCCATAGTTTCCCACCACTGTCAGTCCTTTTTCTTATAATATTATGATAGATGTTCAAGGTCCACTATATGAGTGAACATGTGATACTCAGATCTTTGTTTCTGTGAGAGATCACACAGTAGTATAGACTCTAGTTCCATTCAGGTAGCTGCAAAATTCATGATTTTGTTCTTTTTTATGGCTGCCTAGTATTCCATCATGTATATGTACCACATTTTTTAAAATCCAGTCCACTTTTGATAGACAGCATGATTGGTTCCAGATCCTTGCTATTGTGAACAATAGCAAACATACATGTGTAGATATCTTTTTGATAGAGTGGTTTGAGTTCTTCAGGGTATATTCCCTGTAGGAGAATTGTGGGGTCATATGGTAGGTCAATATTTAGAGCTTTTAGGAATTGTCACACTGCTTTCCACAGAGGTTACACTAGTTTACACTCCCACTAACGGTGTAGAAATGTTCTGTTTTCACCACATCCTCTCCAGCATCTGTTATTTTTTGAGTTATTGATAATTGCTATTCTGACTGGAGTTAGGTGTTATCTCAGTGTAGTTTTGATTTGCATCTCCTTGAACATTTCTTCATGTGTCTGTTGGTCACTTGGATGTCTTCCTTTGAGGAATGTCTGTTCATATCTTTTGTCCACTTTATAATGGGGTTGTTTGCTTTTTTCTTTTCAGTTTGTTTTTTTCTTTTGCGTTCCTTGTAGATCCAAGATGTTAGGCTTTTGTCAGCTGGCAAATACATTCTCCCAGTATGTGGGCTGTCTCCCTGCTCTCTTGATGGTTTCTTTGGCTTTGCAGAAGCTTGTCAGTTTAATGAGGTTGTACGTGTCTATCTTATCTCTTATGGTCCGTGTGTTTTGGGCAATGCTCAGGAATTGTATGCCAGTTCCAATTTCCATAAGGGTGTGTCCTGCATTTTCTAAGGTTCTTGTGGTTTGAGGTTTTAAATTTAGGTCTCTGATTCATTTAGAGTTAATTTTTGTGTATGGGGATGGATAGGGATCTTATTTGAGTCATCTGCATGTGGTCAGCCAGTTTTCCCAGCAACATTTACTGAATAGGTTCTCCTCTCTCCAGTGGTAGGTGGTGGAGGCTTTGTCAAACATGAGTTGGTTGAGAAATTGAGGTTTTGCTTCTGGAATCTCAATTCTATTCCATTGGTCTATATGCCTGTTCCTGTACCAATACCAGGCTGTTTTGATTATTGTAGTTTTTTAGTTAAGTTTGAAGTCTGGTAATGAGATACCTCCTGCTTTATTTTTATTTTTTTTTTTTTTGCTGAGGATTGTTCTGGCTATTCTTGGTCATTTGTATTTCCATATGAATTCCTGTATTGTTGTTTCTAGGTCTGAGAAGAATGTTGCTGGTAATTTGATGGGTATTACATTAAATCTGTAGATTGCCTTAGGTAGGATGGACATCTTCAAAAGGTTGATTCTTCCAATCCATGAGCATGGAATATTTTTCCACTTGTTTGTGTTATCTTTGATTTCTTTGAGCAGTGTTTTGTAGTTTTCATTGTAAAGGTCTTTCACGTTAGGTAGATGCCAAGGTATTTCATTTTTTTTGGTGGCTATTGTGAAGGGAATTGTGCTTTTCATTTGGGTTTCTGTTTATTTATTATTGGTGTAAAGAAATGTGATTATCCTTTGCACAATTATTTTATAACCTGAGACTTTGCCAAAGTTCTTTATAGTGTAAGGAGGTTTTTGACAGATTCTCTTGGGTTTTCAAGGTACACAATCATGTCATCTGCAAAGAGGGATAACTTGACTTCCTCTTTTCCTATTTGGATACCCCTGATTGCTTTCTCTTCTCTGATTGCTCTACCCAGGACTTCCAATACTATATTGAACAGGAGGGGTGAGAGTGGGCATCCTTGTCTTTTTCCAGTTTTCAGGGGAAATGGTTCCAATTTTTGTCCATTTAGGAGTATGCTGGCTGTGGGTTTCTCATAGATGGCTTTTACTATTTTGAGGTATGTTCCCAATATGCCTAGATGTTCAAGGGTTTTAATCAAGAAGGGGTGCTGGATTTTATCAAAAGCTTTTTCTGTATCTAATGATATAATCATGTGGTTTTTGTTTTGACATTTGTGGATGTATTTAATTACATTTATGGTTTTACGAAGGTTGATCCAGCCTTGTGTCACAGGGATGAAACCTACTTGGTCATGATGGATGATTTTTGAGATGTGTTGTTGAATCTGGTTTGCTAGGATCTTGTTGAGAATTTTAGTATCTATGTTTCTCAAAGATATTGGCCTGTAGTTCTCTTTCTTTGTTGGGTCTTTACCTAGCTTTGTATCCTTGTGATATTAGCTTCATAAAATGATTTGGGGAGAGTTCCATCTTTCTCAATTGCCTGGAATACCCTCAGTAGGATTGGTATCAGCTCAACCTTAAATGTCTTGTAGAATTCTGCTGGAAAGCCATCTGGTCCAGGGCTTTTTTTTTTTTTTTTTTGTAGGTAGTTTTCTTATCATGTAGTCAATTTCCTTGATTGTTTTTGGTCTATTTAGGGTCTCAGTTTCTTCTTGTTTCAACCTAGGCAGGTTGTGTGATGTCAGAAAGTCCTCTATTTCTTTAAGGTTTTCAAGTTTGTTTTCATACAAGTGTACATAGTAATCTCTAATGATCTTTTGTATTTCTTCAGGGTCAGATATGACTTCTACTTTTGTGTTTCTGAATGTGTTTATTTGGGTTTTTTCCCTCTTTTTCTTGGTCAGTCTAGCTAGGGGACCATTGATCTTGTTTATCCTTTTTGAAGAACCAGCTTTTTGTTTCATTGATTTTTTGTATTATCTTTTTGTCTTCTGTGTCCTGGATTTAGGCTTTCATTTTGGTGATCTGGATTCTTCTGCTGAAGTTAGGGTTTTGGTGCTCTTGCTTTTCTAACTTCCTTAGGTGGCTTGTTAGGTTGTTAATTTGTGATCCTTCCATTTTCTTCATGTGCATTTGTAGAGATATGAATTCCCCTCTTACTATAGCTTTCATGGCATCCCAGAGATTTTGGTAAGTTGTTTCTTCATTTTCATTTGTTTCCAGATATCTTTTAATCTCTGTTTTGATTTCATCATTGACCCAGGAGTTGTTTAGCATCATGCAGTTTAGTGTCCACATCTGTGTGGGTTTTGGGGGAGCCTAGTGGTGTTGATGTTTATTTTTATTCCACTGTGGTCCAAGAAGGTGCGTGGTAAAATTTTGATCTTTTTAAATTTGCTTATGCTTATTTATGGTGAAATATGTGGTCTATCTTGGAGTATGTTCCATGTGGTGATGAGTAGAATGTATATTCTGTGGCTGTTGAATGGAATGTTCTGTAGGTATCAATTAAGTCCATTTGGTCAAGAGTCACATTGAGGTTCCAGATCTTTTTGCCGATTTTTTTGTCCTGATGATCTGTCTAGGGTTGTGAGTGGGGTATTGAAGTCCCCAACTATGATAGTGTTAGAGTTGATATCTGTTTTGAGTTTTTGTAGAAGCTGCTTTATGAAAGTTGGCACTCCTATGTTGCATGCATATATGTTCAAGATGGATATTTCTTGTTGATGGATTGAACCTTTTATCATTATATAGTGGCCTTCTGTATTTTTTTATATTTTTGATAGCTTAAAGGGTATTTTGTCTGAAATTAAGATCGCAATTCCTCCTTTCTTTTGTGTTCCATTTGCCTGAAAGTTTTTTCCCATCCTCTTACTTTGAGTCTGTGAGTGTCCTTTCTAGTGAGGGGAGTTTCTTGAAGGCAATAAATTCTTACCTGGTGATATTTTATCCATTTTGCCATTCCATGTCTTTTCAGTAGTACATTTAGTCCATTCACATTTAGGCTAATTATTGAAACGTGAGAGTTGATCCCTGTCATAAGGTTCTTACAGAGTTGTTGTTCCTCTTTGTTTGTTGTCTTTCTTTGGGTTTTGGAGTTGGTTCATGTGTGTTTTTAATCTCTTGCCTGTACTCTTGTGAAGAACATTGTTCTTTTTTTCTTTTCTTCTGTGTTCAGTACTTTCTTAAGTGTTTTTTGTAGAGGTGATCCAGTGGCAGTATAGTTTCTTAGGGATTGGATATCTGGAAAAGATTTCAATTCTCTCTCACTGATGAAGTTTAGCTTGGCTGGGTAGGTTTTTCTTAGTTGAAATTGTTTATGTTTTAGAACTTTGAAGATAGGGCTCCAAGCTCTCCTAGCCTGGAGGGTTTTTGTAAATAAATCTGTGCTATTTCTCTATACAAAGACAGGGTTTACAGAGAAATAAGAAAAAAAGAAAAGAAAAGAAAAAGGAAAGGAATAGATTAAAGTCAGTTAACTAACAGAACCAACTAAGCACAATCTGAGACTTTTCCTTTAAGTCCAATGTCCTTTCAGCTCTGAATCCTAACCGTCTTTGCAGGCTGGTAATTGTTCACAGTTAGGGTCAGTTGCCCCTGGCCTACTATGAAGAACAGTTCAGATATGGGCTCCCTGCCCAGTCTATTACTGAGATCTGGCCTTGTCTATTTATCAAGGGGGAAGAACATCTGTCTTCCCCGTTTTGATGTTGTTACCTTGGATCCCCAGCAGGTGGTGCTATCTCACTGCTCCAGTAGACCTTTATGTGCAGCTGCTGAAGCCTGCAACTCGGAGATCACCCAGGAAGGGAGGGAGCCAGTGATGGTATCCGCAGTGGCCACCTCCTTGTATACTGGGGGAGCTCCACAAGCCTGGCTCCAGGCAAGGGGTGTAGTGTGGCAGTGGCAGTGGTAGCAGCAGCTGTGGCAGTGGCAATCTCAGTAGATCCTGCTTGCGGGGGCTTCACGGTTCAACATCGTGGGTCAACTCAGGCATGGGCGGGCAATGACCACAGTGGTGGCATCCATGGCTGTGGCAGTGGCCCAGACCACTGTGATGTTTGAACAGTGGCGGTGGTGGCGGCTGAGCTCCCTGTGAAGAGCAGGGTGCCGAAGATGGGAGCTGCAGCCCATGGGAGATAGCTAGGGTCTTTGTGAATGTTCTATTTCTTGGAGAGTCTCACAGACCATGCTGCCCTGTCACCATCTTGCCGGAAGTTCTAACAATATCTCCCTCAAGAGCAATCCCTCTCTTAATGATCTTCTGTTCTGGGTTTTTAGGAGACACCAATGACACAATGTCACCACATTGTACTTCAAAATTCCTCACTTTCCAGCGATTCAGAAGTACCACATCAGATGACTGGCTCCCACCAGGATTCAAAGAAGACCTTTCTCTCACTCTTCCTTGGTGAGAAGTGGTAAGTGGGTATTTTGTGCCCTCGCTCAATTGGTCAAAACCCAGCTGCGCAGCTCAGTCCAGGGAAGTTCTATTTTATTAATTTTTATTTTCATCTTTATTTTCTCCTTGCTTCTGCTTGCTTTGAATTTAGATTGTTCTTTATTATTTTAGTACCTGAAGTTGAAAGAACATGATGTAATATAGTGATAAACCAATGTTATCCTTTTTTTCATAGTATCCTTTTTTTTTTCTTAGAGTTGTCATCTCCCTCCATTGCCCAGGCTGGAGTGCAGTAGCATGCTCACAGCCACCACAGAGTCAACCTGCTGGGATCAGGTGATCCTTCCACATCTGCCTTCCAAGTAGCCAGAACAACAGGTGTGTGCTACTATACCTACCTAATTTTTTTGATTTATTGCAGAGATGAGGTCTCATCAAGTTGCTCAGGCTGGTCTTGAACCCATGGGCTCAGGCAATTCTCTCACCTCGGCCTCCCAAAGTGCTGGGATTACAGACTTGAGCCACTGCACCTGGCAAATACTATTATTTATACAAATAAGTTTTACAATGTATTATTATTTACATTTAAAATGTTACAAAAACATTAGAGTCTATAACTGTCCATGTATTTATCTTTACTGAGACTTTATTTTTTCACATGGTTAGTGTTCTTTCATTTCAACCTGTGGGATTCCTTTCTTGCAGGGCAAGTGTAGTATTAACAAAATCCTCCAGCTTTTGTTCATACAGGAGTGTCTTAATTTTTTTTCTCACTTTTGAAAGACAGATTATTAAATACATGATTTTTGGATGCAAACATTTTTTGTATTTGTTGTTTTCTTTAGTACTTTGATATATTTGACTTTGCCTTTTTGGCTTCAAAGTTTCTGATGACGAATCTGCTAATAATTTTATTAAAGTGCTCATTCATGTAATAAGTTCCTTCTCTTTTGCTTCTTTCAAAATATCTTTGTTTTTTGTCTTTCAACAATGAGTCATGTGACTCAGTGTTAGTCTCTTTGAGTTCATTCTTCTTTGAGTTTGTTGAGTTTCTTTGATGTTTATACTCATTCCTTTCATCAACTTTGGAAAGGTTTTGTCCATTATTTTTCATTATTCTTTCTTCTTCTTTCTTTTTCTTCTGTACTCTCACAATGCCTGTGTTGGTCTGTTTGTTGGTTTCCCACAGGTACCTTTGGTTCCGTCACTTTTCTTTTTTTTTTTTTCCAATTCTTGAGACTCTAAGTTCCATGACCTTATCCATTGCTTTGCATTTTGCTGTTTTTGATGTTCCTGTTCAGATGTTTTTCCTTGTTTTAATATTTTAACTTGTCTACTTACAACTCAGTCCTAATCAGCATCAGTCAATAAGATATTTATTATTGGAAATGTATTGTAGCTTTCAGGCTACTTTCACTGTTAAGAGTATTTGCATTTTTTTTTTTTAACCTGCATTCAGTTTGGGATAAATAACTTGGAGGTTACTTCTCTGATTGCTCCTGAGAAGGTATAGAATCGGGTATGCATACTTTTCCAGACTATCAGAAGCCTGTATAACTTATTTCTAAACATAACTTCCTAGAAGAAATATTTTACCAGATAAAGTTCACCAGTGAGTGGTTGGTCAGAAGTTGAATTTAAGGCGTTTGTGCCATTGAAGTATGTGCCCTGTGTTGATGAGTTGAAGAATGTGTCTAAGTCTATTTACATCCTGTTTTGATTGCTTCTGAGTGAGTGCAGCCTAGGGCATGCACATAGTCTTCCTGACTCCCAGGGTTTACTGTGATTCCAGGGGTATTCTTAAATATTGTTTTCCCTGGTTCTCTGTATTAAACCTCTGATGCTTCACACTTTGTATAATGACACTTCAGACCTCTTTAATTGTTCTCCAGTATATGTATTATTTTCAATATTTCTCTTAGTCATGGAGTTCTCCGTGCTCTTTAATAATAATATGATAATAATAAATCTCCTCAGGTAGAGTTGGTAAAGCTCCATAGATAAAAGCTAGCTTAGGAGAAGGGAATGGAGATTGGAGCTCTGTGTTTTTGGCTGCAACAATCTGCAGTGGAGTTTTTATAATGCTGGGCTTGATGGGGAAAGAAAGAAAGTGACTCATGACCTGAATATTAGAGACTCTCACTATTCTTAGTGAGATTTAGTAGATTTTCTTTCTTGTGAATATTTATTTAATTGCAGTATGCTCTTAGATGATTTCCAAAAATGATTTTTAAAATAATACAATGTTTATTGTGCTGAGAAGAGGATTCTCCATTCTCCTGACTCTGCCATTATGAAAGTCCCTCCTCCATATACATCTTTGCATATGCAGATCATGCATAGAAATGTAGTTGTAGTGTTTATGTACCCACACACATTTACAAATGTATAGAAAACATCTGGCACCGTCAGTACACCAAATTTAGGGGAATAAAAAAATGGGTATGGTTGACTAAATACAGACTACTTTTTAATTTTGTAAGTTATTTCTGTTGAAATAGTTCTGTCATCTTCTGTTTTATATACCTTATTAAGTTACTGCTAGTCAAAATATTAAATACTGAAATGTTGACCTTCTATGCCCTTTCTAATCTTTCCAAGTTTTTTGGCTGATCTATTCCTTACTTTCTTAATTTTCTATAAAAATTATTAGAATTTTAGAATTCTATACTAAATACTTATTAGAATTTCTATATTAAATACTTATTAGAATTTTCAAAGGCCTGTTTGAAATACCACCTTTCTCATATTTATTTCCTGATCATGCCTCTGTTCTCTTCTTTTCATACAACTTTGTGCAATACCTGGCTCAGTTAATATGATTTTTTTCCCTGCCAGATTATGAGTGTCTCAGGGGAAGATAATATGTCTTATTATTTTTATTTTTCCACATAATAGGAATTCAATGAAAGTTAGTTCTTCTTAAATGAATATATTCCACTTTAATATGATATGTCATAGAATATATTCCACTTTTAAAGGCTGTGACTGTGTGAATTCAACATTAAGTGTAATTAGAAATCTGCACTACATGAGGAACTCAGTGGAAGGACGCTGCCTTGAACACTTGGACTTAAAGAGCACAAAATACATGCAGTTTAGGTTGTAAAATAAATAATCTGAAATTCTGATTCCCAGAGAAAGAAGGGGACCATGGGAGTTCATGTTTTCTGAAAGTTAACTCTGCTCCAAGCAGTATGCTAAGTACTTTGCATACTTTTACTTATCTGCTTACTTTTTATAATAACCCCAAGATTTAAATATTATTCACATTTTAAAGAATGAGAATGTTAGGCACAGAGTTGTTAAGTGACTTGCTCAGTGTTGCAAAACCAGCAGCTGGTGGAATCCAGACTCAAAACCCAAACCTAATCCAAGCTTAACATTCCTGAATTTTAATTTCTTCATTGTAATAAAACTATTTTTAATGAATTATTCTGTAACTGGCAGTGATCTCTAACTCCTGTGTTCCCTGTTTGAGATTGTTTTAAAAATCATTGGGACATTGGACTGACTTATTTTTCTGTGTCATCAAATACTGTCACATATACACGGACAGGATCGTGGGTGTGACCTGTGAAACTTAATGACTACAGGAAAGACCAGGAAGCCTTCCTGGCATTTTCTGCAGAAACAGATTTTCATTTGTCTTCTTGGTGGGGGACAGGGAATTGCCAGCTAGCTAATAGGTAGGCCTTTCTTTGAAGAACAGTGCTGGATAATGATCTCAAAGCAGAAAATATTTATAACCAGTTGCAGGTTAATGATATATCTGTGAATTTTCCCCTTCCTTTCCTTCACAATAACAGGCAGATAGCAGCTACTTGGATAATGTCTCATTTTAGTGAGACATCTTAATTATACTAGATGCTCTGAAAGAGCACTGTATTACACAGGTAGCAATTCTTTGTGTAAATGTAAATTTCTTATTTATTTCCAGAAAATAATTAGAATTCAGGCTAATAGGCCATTGGTTTAAAATCAATAATTTTTTCTTAGTTTAGGATATCACATAAGCAATATATTGCTATACTCTATAATGACATATTTCTAGAGCAGAGCCCTGTTCTATAAATGAACTCTTCATAAAACATATACAGTGCACATTTGTCTGCTTGGGAATGTTTTGCACACATTTGTCTGCTTGGGAAAGAGCCAAGTTGTTCATCTGATCACTAGGATTCTTCCTAAGACATCTCATGTGGTTTCCTGTCATTATCATGGCCAATAAATCAGACCAACAAATCAGGACATACGACTGCAGGCAACACAATTTTAATAGCATGGGCATTGGAACCAGACAGACCTAGACTGGAATCTTATTTTCACCTATCACTAAGAGCATAACTTTGGATAGTTACTAATGCCCTTTCAACTTTAGTGTCCTCATTTGTAAAATGAGAATAGTAAGATCTAAACTGCTTGCTTTGTTATAAGGCTTAAGTAAAATAATTAAGGAAAAAGAAAAAAACTTCAGTTGAATTTCTATGTAAATTGTTGTATTGAGAAGCATTCAGAAACAACTCGGCTCAGCACAGGAGAGAATTCTGAAGGATTCATGATGATTCTGAGATCATAGAATGGGGAATAGCAGTGAAATTTGCAATCTTATATTTCTCACTTTAAATCTTATGAGCTTATTGTCACTAGTTTTTCCAAAGTCAGACTAGATCAAATACAGTATAATACAATGCAATGCAATGCGACACAATGTAAAGTAATACAATACAATGCAATGCAATACAATACAATACAATACAATACAATACAATACAATACAATACAATACAATAAAAACAGACAAACATAGTTCTACCAATAAAGGATGATTCCATTTACAGAGGTTAGATTTTAAAAACTGTAAACTTATGATAACATGAATTAAAATTTAAACAAGAGATTTCTGAAAATGCTCATGGGAAAAAAGTTCAAAGAGAAGTTTGTAGTTATTGAGGAATTTTAAGTGTAAACTAATAAATATTGATCCACTTCTCCAGAGTCTAAGAGAAATTATTCTGGGATAAACATAAATAGAGGTAAATCTAGGAGGGGGCCTTAACTTGGCTGACTAGAAGCTTCTGGTACTTAGCTTCTCCACAAAGAAGAACCAAGATAGCCAATAGATAATCACAAATTGAATACATCATTTAAGAAATAACTCTCAAATACAACAGAGAAACTACAGGAGACACCCAAAGCATGAAAGAATCAGGAAGAATTCTGGCTAGAATCAGCCAGAAGTTTGGAAAGTTTTCCCAAAGCAAGGAAAGGATAAGTGAGTAATTCCCAGACACCCACATTCACATCATGGACTCCTGCATCTCAGCCACAGGAAAGCCTCTAGACCTTTGCAAGTCTAGAACAGTGAGACTAACATAGTGAGCTGCATAAAGACATCATGAAAGCATTGCTCCAGAGAGGGAGCTCACGCTGGGTCCCACACATTGAGCCCAAGCAGCTACAGGAAGGCACCATATTAAAAGCCCAGCTCCCAACAGACTGCATCCTGTCAGTTTCTACACCTTCGCTATCTCTAGAGCCCTGTTGCTTTTCCCCACCTTTGTCTCTAGGGCTGAGCATGAACAATTGGCAAAGACCCTGCTGCCTCAGCAGCAAAACCTTTGTACAATTTCACACATCCTGACAACAAACTTCACTGCCAGCAGGAGCTGCTCCTACAGACTGCCACAACCAGGAAAGAGGCATAAGTCAAGTAAGCACTTTCCAATTGCCTGTGTATGGCTGTTGCCAATGAAAACAAAATTGCCTTTCCCTGGTAACAAGTCTGTAGTGCAGCCACTGCCACTGCTACCTCCACCAGAGCATTCTGATTTATACCAGGGTCACCCCACTCCTGTCTATTACAACCGGTGCCTATAGTTACACAGGAATGCCTGAGGACAGGTCCATCTGGCTCAGCTTCACACCCTCCAGTGCCTGAACACACCATCCAAGAGCCTGAAAACTGCCTATCTGAGTTCACTACTATTGGCACCTGAACATTCCTTCTGGGATACTGAGGTCAGGTCTATCCAAACTGCTGCTGTTACCACAATGGAAACTCAACTACATGTGTCATTTGTGGGCCTGGAAACTATCTAGTCAGTCTGTCACAGCCACTGCCAACAGCAGCGAGGACTGCTTGGGACCAAAGGGTTGGTTTTACCAATGATTTCACTACTGTCTACATCATGCTAGCATTCCAATGACCTAAGATTCTGCCAGCCCACTGAGCCCACTGATGCCACTATGAGAACCAGAGAAAGTTGCTTAGGGGCCCAAGAATTGGCTGACCTAGACCTTCTAACACCAGTGTATACTGCACTGGGGCCCAAGACAGGCAGGTTTGAACTGCTGCTGCCACAACTGGGACCCAACAACAGTCCCACTTAGCATTGCATTCCAAGCGAAACTCTACTACAATTTCCACTAACAACTACACTCTAAGCCACTGAGGAAACTGCTGATACTGTTTACAGCTGAAGAAAACCTATAGAGATTATACTACTGTACATACCTGAAGCCAAAGTCAAAGTACTCTTCTCAACCAACACCATAGGTACACCTTCAGAAAAACATCTTCTCCTACAAAAGCATATTAAAAGAATTGGAAGAAGTGACTGTTACACCAGATGTACAAATATCAATACAAAAAATATTAAAAAGCAAAGAAACATGATACCTCCAAAGTAACACAATAATTCTCCACCAAGATATTTCAATAAAAATTTACAAAATTTCAGGATGAAGGGAAAAAAGGATATAACTGTCTTTATTATCACTGAACTATACACCAAACAGAAATTCTGGAGGTGAAGAATTCATTGAATAAAAAATACATTCAAAAGCAGATAATTCTATAACCAACAAGAGAAAATCTTCTAGTCATTTATAAGGAAAACTCCATCAGACAAACAGCAAATTTATCAGCTGAAACCTTAAAGCTTAGGAGAGAATGGGATTATATATTCAAGGTGCTAAAAGAAAAAAAATAGCATCAAAGAATACTACATCCAGCAAGATTATTCTGTGTAAATGAAAGATAAATAAAATCTTTCCCATACAAGCAAAATTTGGGAAGTTTATCAACACTAGACTAGCCCTTCACAAACTACTTAAGGGAGTCCTACATTTAGAACTGAAGGGATGATATCTATCATCATGAAAACACACAAAATTATAAAACTCATGGATAGAGAAGACACACAAATAAAGAAAAAAGACTTAAATGCTACCACTTCAGAAAAAACCATATATCATTATAATAAACAATAAGAGAGAAAGAAATAACATACAAAATAATCAGAAATAAATTAATAAAATGATAGGAAAAAGACCTCACATATCAATAATAACCTTGAATGTAAATAGATCAAACTTTCTAATGAAAAGATATGGACAGACTGAATAGACTTAAAAAAAACAAAACAGACCAAGGCATATAGTGCTTATAAGAAGCCCATTTCACCTGCAAAAAGACACATTTAGAGTGAAAGTAAAATGATGCAAAAACATATTTCTGTCTATACTAAAACAGAAAAAACAGACTTCAAGCAAATCAGCAAAAAGATAGAAAGAAGCTCATTGTATAATGTATACGTTTTATCATATATTGTGATCAATTCCGCAAGAAGAGACTATAACAATTAGAAACACATAGGTCTCCAACACCAAGCACCCAAATATATAAAGCAAATATTAAAAGTAAAGGGAAAGGTAGACTCTAATACAATAGCAGCTAGGGATGTCAACACCTCACTCTCAGCAATAGACAGATGATCTAGAGAGAAATATTATATTTAAACTAAACATTAGACTACATGGACCTAAAAGATATTTACAGAATTCATTAAACACTTACAGAATAGACATTCTTATCATCAGTACATGGAACATTCTCTAGAACAGAACCAACAAGAACATTCCCCATATATTAGAATAAAAAAGAAATCTCAAGGAATTTTTTAAAAACTCAAAATAATATCTTGTCAGACCACAATGGGATAAAACCAAAAATCATACCAAGGGTAACCTGGGAAACTGCACAAATGCATGAAAATTAAAGAACATGTTCCTGAATGATAATTAATTCAAGGAGGTAATTAAGAAGGAAATTGAAAAATCTCCTGAAGCAATTGAAAATGGAAAGACAACACAGCAAAACCTATGAAATATGTCAAAATCAGTGCTAACAGAGAAGTTTACAGTAATAAGTCTGTAACAAAAAAGTAGAAAGACTCCAAATAAAACATCTAATGAGGAACCTCAAGGAACTAGAAAAGCAAGAACATACCAAACTTAAAATTAGTAGAAAAATAAATAAATAATAAAGATCAAAGCAGAACTAAAAAAAAGAGAGAGCCTATGAAGTACCAAAGCTTTGCAAAATAAAAAGTGGCATTTTAAAAAAAGATGAACAAAATCAATAAATAACTAGCTAGATTAACCAAAATGGAAAGGGAAGTCTTACATAAACAAAATCTGAAATAAAAAAGAAGACATTACAACATACACTGGAAAGGTTTTGTGGGTGGGTGGGTAAGAGGTTGGACATAAAGAGAGTTTGCTTAGATAGAAGGAATAAGTTCTAAAGTTTGATAGCAGAGTAGAATGACTATAGTTAAAAACAATGTACTACATATTTCAAAATAGAAAGAATTGAGAATTTGAAATGTTCCTGAAACACAGAAATGATAATTACTTGAGGTGATGAACACCCTAAATATACTGACTTGATCTTTATATAATCTATGCATCTAACAAAATATCACAATTACCCCGTATATATGTACAAATAGTTTTCAATAAAAAACAAATAGAACATTTAATCTACATTAAAATTTAGTTTTTCCTGGTATTTAAGTTATGTCCTATTTCATATTAATACGCATTTGATTGAGTGATTTTTGTCTTTGTGGCAGTTACAATTTTTTTAACTCAGGCTGATGGCAAGTTAGCAATGTGTCTTCTTCACTGAGAATGAGCAAAGGAAGAAACAGAGAGGAGGTAGAGAGAGAAAAAAGGAGAAGGAGTAGAGAGAGATGAAGTAAAGGTACAGAAGGAGTAAAAGCAATAGAGAAAAGAAAATGGAAGAGAGAAAACGAACAGAAAGCTGGGCTCGGAGGCTCAGCCTATAATCCCGAGCCTTTGGGAGGCTGAGGTGAGTGAATTGCCTGAGCCCGAGGGTTCGAGATCTACCTGGGCAACTTGGCGAGACCTCATCTCTACAATTAATCAAAAATTAGCCAGGCGTGGTGGCATGCGCCTGTAGTTCCGGCTGCTTGGAAGGCTGAGGCGGAAGGATCGCCAGAGCCCAGCAGGTCGAGGCTTCGGTGGCCGGGAGCGGCCACTGCACTCCAGTCTGGGTGACAGAGTGAG
>NW_007256525.1:635194-650308 GCF_000164805.1 Carlito syrichta | reverse complement strand
AAGGAAGGAAGGAAGGAAGGAAGGAAGGAAGGAAGGAAGGAAGGAAAGAAGGAAGGAAATTAAAAAAGGATTTTACCCCACATCTTTAAAATAAAATACATTAAAAAATAAAAAAAAGGAAGATTAAAAAACTCTTTTCATCAAGGAATGCATAGCCTGAAGGACATGCTATACTTTAAAAGTTTATCTAAGTAATGATTTAAACATCATTACAAATATTAACGACAGATTAGGAAGGCAATCATCAATGCTCATTATTTGAAAGTTTCTTAATATTTGATATGCATACACATCACCCATATTCTGATTTGGTGGGTCAGGTTGGGGCCCAGATAATGTATTTTCTAACAAACTTTGAGGCAATTGATGCTGTGATCCTGGAACTATACATGGAGTAGCAATATATAAGGACTCAGCCTTACCTCCAGTGAAGGGCTAGTTCTGAGACAGTCTGGTTCTTTATAGAGACCTGTGAATATACTTGGAGTAACAATTCTGAAATACGCCTGCACGTTAAAATCTTCGAAGGAGCCTGAAAAAATTGTTGATAAGTGAATCTCCTTTTGCCCCACCAAACCCCCCTTAATTTTTCTATAACTTTCTATAAACTATGTCCTGAACTTCAGAATTTTTTAAAAGATTCTAAGGTTTATTAAATTTCTACTACTAGTGTGACAAATTACCACAAGATTAGTGGCCTAAAAAATCCACAAATTTAATATCTTATAGTTCTATAGATCATAAGTCTGATAGGGATCTCACTGGGTTAAGATTAAAGTATCAGAAAGGTACAGTCCTTTCTGGAGTACCTAGAGGAAAATTAATATTCTTGCCATTTACATCTTCTAGATGCTGCTTGATTTTCTTGGTTTATTGTCCACATACCCTATCTTTAAAACCAGCAAACCAGAGCAAGTTTTCCTTAAGCTGTTTCCTCTCTGATTCTCTTTTTATTTTTAAGAGCTCTTGAGATTATATTGGGCCCACCCAGATAGTCTAGGATAATCTCCCTATTTTAATGTCAGATGATTAGCAACCTTAACTTAATCTGTAACCTTAATTCCACTTTGCCATGTAATCAACATTTTAACAGATTCTGTAGACTGAAAGGTAGACATCTGTGAGGGTCATTCATCTGCCTACCAAGCACTGTAACTTTAATATGTAGCCAGAAAGAAAAACAAACAAACAAAAAATATAAAGCATTGCTTATTATCACTTAAATTGGACTCAAAGAAACATAATAAAACTGATCTAATGCCATTAGGAAAAAAGCAGACATAAGTTTTTAAACTTTTTATATTGCTCACCTTACTAATGTTTGTATACTTTTTTTTTGCCTGAGAAAATAAAATCTCCTCTTTAATTTTTCTCACTAGACTCCTGTCAGATATATAGAATACCATATGAACTGGGCAAAAAGATCCTATGCAAAGAAAATGAGTGGTAATAAGAGAACCTTCAATTACCAATTTTGGTATTTGTGAATTATTCACAAACTGTATGTTGAACACTTCCATTTTATTCATTGAGTTTGGGGTTGTCATCCTTTTCTATGTCTTTGGCACTGCTTTCTTTGAGACATCTAATTAATGTCTTAAATGCCAAATATCTTAGGCACAGAAAACCTCATTGTGACACCAAAGTTTTAAAGTGATGAGGTAAGCCGGGCTCAGTGGCTCAGCCTGTAATTCCGCACCTTTGGGAGGCTGAGGTGAGTGGATTGCCTGAGCCCGCGGGTTCGAGACCTGCCTGGGCAGCGAGACCTCATCTCTACACTAAAAAATCAAAAAATCAGCCGGGCGTGGTAGCGCGCGCCTGTAATTCCGGCTCCTGGGAAGGCCAAGGCGGAAGGATCGCCGGAGCCCAGCAGGTCGAGCTGCGGTGGCTGGGGCGGCCACTGCACTCCAGTCTGGGCGACAGAGTGAGAATTCAACTCAAAAAAAAAAAAAAGAGAGAGAGAGAAAGAGAAGGAAAGAAGTGGGAGAGAGAGGAGAGGAGGAGAGAGAGAAAGGGAGAGAGAGAAAGGGTTGATCTGACACCCAGGCTGGAGTTTCACAGCACACTGCAGCCTTGATCTGAACTCAAGTGATTTTCTCACCTTAGCCTCCTGAGTAGCAGGAATTACAGGCTCAAGTCACTGTGCCTGGAACATATAGCATATTGAATTTACAAAATTAAAGTTTTATGGGTCGCTGAATTATTGCATGGAGCAGAGCTGCTTGGTAAGAAGAACTTTTGGTTTTACACAGTTCTTTATCACATTATAAAAGAAAGTTTTTATTCTTGATTATCTAGTGTTGTTTTAATTTATAATGACTTACATTTTATCGAGTGTCTTATTAGCATCTATCAAGATAATGACATATTTCACTTATCTAGTATGATATTAATATTCTCATAATGTTGAGTCATCCTCGCATTCTTGGAATGATTCATATATACCATCAAAATAAATTAGGAATAAATGATTCAATTATTCTTTTTGATATCCTAGTAAATTTCTAAAGGACTTTGCCTGTGAACTTAGTATTCATACTCAAACTAAGAATGTTCTGTTGTCCTATGTGTCTTTTTATGTGTGTGTATGTGTATGCTATCTGCCAGATTTCATTATCTAGCTTAACATAGTTTTACAGAATAAATTTTAAAATGTATTTTTTTTCTGCTCATTATTTATTTATTTATTTAATGTTGCAAAACCAATTGACTCAAATCTTAGTGGCTTAAAATATAAATGATCATTCATTATATCTCAGGTCTCTATGGGTTAGTCATTCTGAAACAGCTGTCTGATTGGTTTAGACTAGGATTTCCTCATGTGTTTGCTATCAGAGAGTAGCTAGAACCAGAATAGTGAAGGATTTTCACACAAGGGGGTAGGCTGGCCATCTCCCACTCCTCATAGAGTCTCATGGTGTCTCCATATGTATTCTTTTCTTGTGGTTACTCAAAGTGCCCAAATTTCCAACATGGCAGCTTAAAGGTCCAAAGGATCTGGAGAAAGAGAAAGAGCAGCTGGAAGATGTATCATCTTTTGTAACCTGTCCTTGGTTATCATGCTTTATTTCTCCTGTTAAATTTTCTGTATTAAGCCAATTTAATAAAATAAATGAAAAGTTTTCCATCTTCCTATATTCTTTCAAGAATAATTTAAAATGATCTCTTTGAAATAATTTTCCATAAAAATATTTTTAGCCAACAATTTTTAAGATTTTAATGTTATCTGAATTTGATCAACAATAGATTAATAATTTAGCACTTGATTATCTTGCTTTGTGTAGTTCTCTTACAACTCCATGGATATTATTCACATCTCAGTAAGACTGTAATCTCTTGATACAGCTTCTTTTATAGTTCCTCCCTAACCTTATTTCCAACGTATAGTTGCTGCTTTATAAATGTCTCTATGCACAGGAATCACTGAATTTAATACAAACCGTATTTTATCAAGTGAAAGATAAGGCAACATCACTAAATGAGAAAATAAAGGGTGTTCTGGAGTTAAAACTTTGTTCAGCTGTTACCTAGCTGGATTTAGCTATATCTTAAGGTGCATGAGACCTCCAATCTCAATAAATATTCTAAGAATCATTGTGATTGTTTTAGATTAAGTCACATGCTATCTTTGGACTATATCTTATATCCATGAGTATGAGTCTAGGTGTAAGTCTAGATATAAAACTCTACTCAGAGAACTGGATTGAGACTGAGGGAGGGACAAAAAATAAGGGTAACTTTAGGCTAGGACATTAAGGAAGAGGGTTGTATATAAAGTAGGAATATTCACTCTAAGCAGTAAGTTATATAGTTTCTCTGTGCTTTCAATTTCTTTTCTTTACAACCGAGAAAATGAAACACAAAATGATTTTTAAGTGTCTAGCATAGTGGCTGAATAAGAATAATGCTCAGTTAAAGTTATTTTAATCTCTAAATCAAATGCTGTGTGAAACAATTATCAAAATCTTACTAATTGTTATAAAAAACAAAATATTAAGATATTGGATTCAGTAAGGTAATAATGGAATAATGCATATAATAATAAACATTATTTTTATATATTAAAATTTGTAATCCGATAGGTTAAGCTCTGCTGCAGTAAAATAAATCCAAAACTTTATTAGTATAATACAACAGAAACTTACTGCTAACATCAGTCTGATGTCTGACTTTCTCCAGCCATCAGTAGCAGACATGACAGGGAAGGACAACATAGAGAGGACATGAGGATCAACTAATATTGTTCTGGCCATGTTTTGAGTGTCACAAATCATTTATGCCCACAATCTGTTTGCCAGAAACCAGTCACGTATCAACTTAACTGCAAATGGGACTAGGACATATAGTAAGTAGTCCTTGTGTTCAAGAAGATAAAGTGGTGATGTGAGAATCTAGCTTGTCTTTGCCATAGCCCCCTACATATTCTGATCAACACATATCTCTTTCACACATACAAAACATCCACCTCTTTGCAAGGATGATGACCCAAAATCTTACCCAGATCCTGGGAAGTGCTGCCCGTGGTTCTCTAAGAGGCCTGAATATAGTATCTTGGAACTGGCAACTTGTGGAATAAACTGAAAAAAATCTGCCCTTCCCTCTCACACATTTTAATATATAATAGTGAGACAAGACAAGTAAAACAAAAATAAACCTCCATTCACAAATGGGAAGAATGGGAGAAATAAAGCAGTGATTGGTCCAAAATCTTGCACAGCCTGCTTCCTATTCTAGAACGGGTGGCAGGAGGATAGATGACAAAGGCTATTTAAATCTCAAACAGTCAACTTTTTGAAAGCTGCAGGCATATAGTGATCTGGCAATACAGTTCCCTCAGCTGCACAATAGACTTCTGATATATTTGATGATAAAACTGTACCCTGAGATTGTTCCCAGACACAATTCTCATACCCAATTTATGTCTCACCTTCATGACTCTCTTTCTCTCTCTCTCTCTCAAAGATTCCAATATCATTGGACTTTAATTGAAAGGCACAGTCCTTCACTTGATCTGTTCTCTCAGCCACTGAGAAGTTTTACAAGGTATCTGTCATTCAAAGTCTGTTCAAATTCCATTCTTTACATTTGTAGTCCAGGAGTTCCAATTCTGAGAGACCCTGCATTTCTGTATTCTGTTCATTTTCATCTGTGCTTGAAGTGTGACACATTCTTTCCTGACCATTTCCATTCCTGAAAAATCTTCTCAAATGTGGACAATAAAATTCAAAACAGAGCAATCATTTTCATGCATGGAAATTACGAGGATGCAGTTCTGCAAGTTTCATAGAAAGGGGCTAAAATAAAATTTTCAACTCTCAATTACTTTCTTCTTAGAGCATTTATTGGTATAGTAGTGCTGATTGGGGCAACACTTTTACCCCACAGGTTTGGCTCCAGTACCACTGACATGTTTCCAGTCTCTGACTTTGATTTTCTTATTGATTGCTGCCCGACTGATAAGCAAATTCTATTTATTTCAGGCTTTTCTGAGAGCAACACAACACGTGCCAAATTTCCTGTTAACCAGGGTAGATCATTTAAACCAGAGATAAATTCTGAAAGCTCTGTGGCTTATCAAGAAAGTTTCTTTCTCACTCATGTGGAAGTCTGAGGCAGGTCATGTGGCTGTCTTCAAAGTGGTGATATTGCTTATGTTTTATATCTCTATCATATCAAGAATTTGAAGCCAACCTACTTTAATAGGAATTGGAATTTTTTCTATTAAAGATTAGTGACATCTTACCAAAATAATTACCTTTCTTGTATGGTTGTGTTAACAGTTGAAAGTTCTATTTTATCTACTTTCTATAGACCCAGCAGAACAACATCTCAATTTCCATGAACCAGATTTCTTTAACCTTGCAAACACAGCAAACATGATTACATTTTGGTTAATAAAATAAGCATACGTTTTGTTAAGAGCAGCAGTATGGGTGACTCTGTCCATTTTTATTTTCTTCTCTATGACCCAAAGCCTTTATGGTGCTAAATTACCACCTCAGTGCTTTTTCATTTCTTGACGGTTGGGTAGATCATTATATATCAGTTATTTATTCTAATAGTTGAGTTGACAGACCAACAATCGAATCCTAGCTCTGCACTATATAAACAGCTAGAATAATCTTGGGAAATCACATTACATCTCTGAGCTTAAGGTTTATTTTATTATTTTTTTTCTTTCACAAGCTGGTTAATAACAGTATTGCACCTGTTATAACAAGCGCTCAGTAATATTAGCTGTCATTATTCAACACACATGTTTTCTTTCTATCTAATAAAGTGTAATGACAAATTTAAGACAATGGCTATTTGAAATAATTCACTAGAGATCAATTTGCGAAGTGCTTACTACTTGCCAGCCACTGTCCTTGAAGCCATAAAAAGAGACAAGACATAGTCCCTGACTTTGAAATTCTTTTAAGTCTAGTGGAGAAGAAAGATGTGTAACCAGATCATTATAATATGGTAAAACATGATGCAGAGGTAAAACAAGAGAATCAATGGATTGACTTTTCTTTATGGCAAGTATGAGAAAACTGCAAAAAAGAAGATACATTTGCATGAGGAGTCCGAGGATGAGTAGGGACATGCTAGTTTGACTGAAAAAGGAAATCACTTCTCAGGTAGAGAAAACAACTGGTACAAGGGACTGTAGGTGGAAACAGTGGAATGTGGGGGAATTATAAGTCATTCAGTATAACACTGCACATAGGCTGCATATGTGTTTCACAGAGTAGCAGCATAAGCATCTCACACCACTTAAGATACTGATGTGGTAAACTTGAAGGACTTTACGTTTAACAGTAATATCAGATTTACTGTCATTTACTGATAGGTTTTTGCAGATAATTCTTTCTTATCTTTTTTTGTGAGTAAGCAGAGAAAACAAGGGGAAAAACAAAGGTAGAAATCTACACTCCAGTCTTCAGAATCAAGTTTCAGAATGAAACCTGTATTGACAGATTTATTTGTGTAATAAATATTTTTTGAGAGCACAATGTGTTTACATAATAAAGCAAAAAACAGGCATCGTTTTTACATTTTAATACTTGTCTGTCAGTCATTTCTATTTTACTCTATATTGTCTTTTCACATGTTCTTTCTTCAAAATATCTAAATTAAAATGCACCTAATATGTGTATATACATATATAATCACATATATGCATATAGTTTATATGTTGATATATCTCCATATACATATATACCTATAAATTTTCTATCTCTCTATCTTACTAAGTATTGAGTTCCATGACAGCAGTGATTATGAATAACATTCTTTTTCATGCTTCACAGTAAATACTTCACAAGAATTGTTAAATATATAAAGGATAAGTTGTAATAAATTATATATTTAGCAGAGAAAGCTCCTCTCAACCCTACCATGCTATATTTTGGAGTTCCTGCCAAATGTTTCCTGAATTATATTTTCTATTTTCTATTATGATCATCTATTGATGCTGAATCTCATAATGTTGGTCTTGAGTAAAGTGTAACAACTTAGTAAAGGTATCCTTTACAGAATGCCAACAGTAGGTTATTTTTTGATTGTTTAATACTATTTTACACAAGAGTTCCTATGAGGAATTCTTGTTATCCTTTTATAGATCACATCTTAAATTCAGATAAGTATTTAATTTGCTCAAGACCATACAGCTGATACATTTCAGGAACCAGGATTTGAATATATAGTTCTCTGTCTCAAAAACCTTATTAGTACTACTTTAGAGTTTAGAAAACACTAGTATGCATGATTTTATTTACATCTTACAACTTTCTGGTATGGTAGATGTCACTAGATTTTACAGAGAAGTAAACTGATTTTCCAATTAGTTATAGTCGAAAGATGATGGAATTTGCATTCTATTCCGGATTTTGTTGTTGTTGTTGTTGTTGTGTTTTGTTTTTTAGCTACACTATGCTTGCTCCTAAAGTTTTGTCTGCTAGACTACTTCACTACTGGAATATTGTAGCTGTCTCAGTATGCCTTTGAGTAAATCAACTGGAGTGTACAGATTAAAGCAAAATATAACAAAACATTAATAAATTCTTTCCATCAAAACAAAAGCCTATCTAAAGGTTAAGTATTTTTAATAAAAAACCTTTTTATTTTAATAAACTCTTACTTCTCATTTAAACATCAATCCATTATGGCTAACCATGCAGTTTCTTAATAAGAAGCAAATTAAGTTGTTTGAAAACACATTTAGTAAGCTATGTTTTTCCATGGACCAGTGGCAGAGGGAAAAGAAGGTGATTGTGCCAGGCTGTTGGCTGACTAGAGCTAATGGCATTTGGTCTTGTGAAATGGATATTAATGATTCTACAGTGTTTAACTTGGTTTGCTCTTGATAGATTTTTCCCTTCTGAATTAATGTCTGTCTTCCCTTGATTAATTTAGAGTGATTGTACTGTGAGTCACTTAATTACATTTTCTTTCTAAAGTCAAAAATCATTCATTGTGATGAAGGCAGTTGTTTTGATTTCTCAGAAAAATAGTTCCCAAGTGTCTCAAGTATAGATCTTGCAAAGTTAATGAAAAAGTTCAACTTTATCTAGGAAGGTTGCGCCAAAACTTGAGAAGTCTTGTAATAAATTTCATTGAGAATCTTATTCTCTAACTCCCTAGGTAGAACTTCTTGAGGTGCACAGGGCAATGTCTTAAAAACCAGAGACTTCACCTAACTAAAGCATAAAACATAAAAAAAATGTCCTGTAAGTTATTTGTTCCAGGGCATGGCAACACAGATGAGAGAGTTTCAAAATATGTTCAAGTTGTTCCTAGGAGAGAGAAGAAGAAGGATTGTAAAGAGAATACTTGATTTAAAGTTGAGAAGCCTAGATTTTTTCTAATACTAATTTAAATTTGTAATCTAACCTCTTCTACAAGTAAAACAGACATTATAATGTCTATCTCTCAGATTCTAAGTTGTTGCAATAATCACATAATCTTTAAAAGAGTATACCATTTAGATATGTAGTATGATCATCACTGTCTTCATGAGCAACAGTTCTTAAGTGATGAGCTATGAACAGTCCCTTATTCCTTCAAAATCTGTTTGTTTGGAGCAATTTAGGAGTTCGAGGTCATCTTCAGATCTATTATTCCACTGGCTGTGCATATTATCAGACAACAAGCAAATGATTCATCTTTTCAGATCTCACACTCATAGTCTATTAAGTAGATATTATATTTTGCTTTTCAACTTGAAACTTTTCTTGAAAGTACAGCTTATGGGATGTTTTAAAATAAAGACAGTTGTTCCAAATTCTTGGGAAAGCATTACATCCAGTGATGTAGGGTTTCAAATTTGAAGTCAACCAGACCTGGAATCATATCTCAGTTCCTCCATTATTTTTAAATGGGATGTTTTAAAGGGAACTTACAGGTGTAGATCCTTGGACAATCACCTCAGCTTGCTAATTTTCAGTTCCCTAAACTGTAAAATGTGTCTAGTAATGGCATCTAATTTATATTGTTGTTAAGAGGATTTACTAAAATGATAAATGTGAAAAACCTAGCATGACCCCTACATAGTACTTTGCTCAATAAATGATAGTTACCACTTTGTATTCTACCAACCAACTTATTATTCTGGAGAATGACTTTTCAGATAATTTTAGTAAACATAACCAACCATCAGAGTTGTCTAAAAGTCAATTCAGCCCAGTACCCAACAGCATGGATCAAAGAGTAGCTGAACACATTGGCCTTGCAACTCACTGCAGGATGATCTCCCATTTTTCCATTTGTGCACTAAGCCTTACATCAGAAAATCACTATCTAGATCCCACTGGGAAAATAAAATTGTATTTTTTTCTTACAAGTTATCAATCATAACTGCATTTACCATCCTCATAGAATATTGAAAAAAACCAAGTAAGAATTGTATTTATTTCTGTTACCGTACCTGGTAATTTGCATACTTTATATTATTTTGTCTCTGTAGCCACCTTGTAAAGGATATACTTGCACAATTTTTAAGTGAAGAAAATGAAGGCTGAAAAAGTTAAATAATTGTTCAAGGTCACATAACTAGTAGATGGCAGTTAGTAATTAAACCCAGGGTTCTTGATTCCAACTTTGCACAATTCAACAATTGTTGAATGCACAATTTGGGTTGTGCATCTGAAAGCAATTTTTTAAAGGTGCAGATTACTGAGAGAAAACTGTCTTTGGAAGAATTTTTGCCCTATGCTAACTGTGATACATATGGGAGATAGGATTTCAAATAAAAAATTGGATTTCTTCTTTGTACTTTTTTTAGAATTTTATTTTTTATTTCTTCTCCATTGAGTATGAATCCACTTTTATAAAATACTTTTTAACTGACAGGCTGATAATGAAGTTTCACCTAATTTCAGATGATCCATAGCAACAGAAAAACCTGTTCACTCAGCTGAAGTTGGTTTTCAGTCTTACTATCAGGTTGGACCACAACTATTGTTCATACAAAGAGTGTTCTGTTTTTAGAAAGGGTGACTCATTATAAAGCAATCTGACGTGTCTATCCTCATGGTCTGAAAATAAATGTGAAGGGACAATAGAAAGCCACCAAGTAAACATTTGTTTTTTCTTCAAACTTTGAAATCTCTTTTGGCTGACATTAACAATAGTTTCTTCTTCCTTTTTAAGTTGACAGAGGTTGCTTAGTAATTAACGTATATACCCAAAGACCTTCAGGCCCAAAATATTGTCAGCTTTGTGAAAGAAGATCTTTTTTTTTCTCTCTGGTAGTAAAGGCTCTCTGTGATATTTTTATTTGGAAAAAATAAATCTTCCTACTCTCTTAAATATGTGAATGAATGATGAGGAAATGATGAGGTTAAGACAGTATGATAATTATAAGTTATCAATCATAGCTGCATTTACCATCCTCATAGGAATATTGAAAAAACCAAGTATGAATAATTAAATCAGGCATTTCCCAAAATGCCAACCATTGCAAAAATATTCCAAAAAACTACTCCTTCCAAAAAACTACTCATTTCTTAATTTAACCTACTGGGGAGCAATGAAAAGAGAATTTAGTTTAGAACCAGAAGGTCAGGGTATTAATCCTGGCTTTGTCACCAATTAGTTGTAACTTTGATTATATGTTATTATCTTACTGAACATCAATTGCTCTGTCATTCATTTATTCATTTAACAGATATTTATTGACAAATATTATGTGCCAATTATTTTTCTATGTGCTGGAAATACAATAATGATCAAAAATCAATACTGTTCACAATCTCTTGAGTTTTTATATTGTGGGATAGGCAATCATTACTTAAACAGTCACACTGAGGAACACATATTTACAAAGAATAATAAATTATTTAAAGGGAACAGACCTAGAATGGTCATTGCAGGCTAGTGGTGCTTCTTAAATGTTCATTCACTCATTTATATACATCATACCTCTTTCAGTCGGGTAGGCTTTACAATATGACATATTTAGGTTGAGGCAATTAAAGCTCATACACAATTATATAGTACCTCTTTCCCTCTCCTGTGATCAATAAAGAGACCTTGTGTTGATATGGTAACGTCTCCAAAACTAAATAGTCTGGGGATAAGTCACTATCTAGAGAACAATTACCTAGGAGAGTTCCAAGAAACTGGGTTGTTTATTACTATAACATAACATGGCCTAATCTAAATTTTACAAGACTTTATAGGCCAAATTAATAATTTAAATCATTTTTAGAGACCAGTGGGAAAGCGTTAAACTTTCTATTAAAAAGCAGAGATCTTTTGATATTTTTATTTGGAAAAAATAAATCTTCCTACTCTAAATATATGAATAAATGATGAGGAAATGATGAGGTTAAGATAGTTTTGATAACTATAAGTTATCAATCATGGCTGCATCCATCATCCTCATAGGAATATTGAAAAGACCAAGTATGAAAAATTAAATCAGGCATTTTCCAAAATGTCAACCATCACAAAACTATTCTGACTTTTTGATATGACTATATTGTCCCAGCTGCAATTTTCCCTTTGTCCTAAAAGCCAGTATCTTTATATATCTGCTGTGCTTTGTGTGGTTGTAATCCATAAACCAAATAACAATTCTGTGAAAATGGTAGGCCATTCTGCCCTGTAGTCAATAGCAATTTGGTATCTATAGATTTAAGAGTGAAACATTGCTTAATGAGAAAGTCCCCAAATGTTTCAGAATCAAGTTTTCAATCTGCATCCTTGTTTAGATGCCAATATTTACCTCAACTAAATCAAAAATAAGATGTTCTCATTTCTTTGTCTTATTCTAATCACTGGAAGTTTGGATTGAAAAACAAAATTGAGACCAGACTGCAAACATAGCAAAATATTAGAAAATGAGATTTTTATGTATAATATATGGTTTTGAAGAGATTTCTACAGATCATATAATGGAGCTTCCTGATTCTATGCTCTGTGAAGTAAATAAGGACAGTGGGATATTTACACAACAGTATACAAAAATATACTTTGTTTTAGGCACTCTATCCAGTGGACATGCTGAACAAAAATAGATACAGCCCCTTATTCTCTCTCCTTAGGCTTACAATCTAGTTAGAGGATTTCACAATTCTAGTCAAATATGTTTCTACAAAGAGAGAAAGCTAACCTATCTTGTTACTGTTATTGAGTACCTATTAGATGCAGGGCTTTGGATACTAGGTCATTTTCATGAATTAAATAATTTAATTCTTTATACTTTCAACTTAATTTTTGCAATAACAGCATGAATTATTCCCAATGTGTTAGAAGCTGTGCTGAGAGTGTTATGTACATTATTTCAGTATCCTTTCACTATATCCTTGGGGAAAGGGGTTATTTACCACATTCTACAAAAGAGAAAAATAAGACTCAGAAAGTTGCCTTAATGTTCTACTGATGTCCCTAAGATTATATACTATATTGTATCTGATGCATATCTCATTTTTATGCTATTTCTTCTGCTATTCTGTGTAGCATGCTTTTAGGATTTTATCCTCCCAAATAAAATGACTTGATGAGATGAATTAGATGTATGCCTAAAAATTTATTCAGCAAATCCCTAATGGCAGAATGTTATTACACTTTTGGAAGATAAGGTTTTGTGGTCAAGTAAGTTTAGGAACAAGGTAAAAAGTCACAGATATCTTCTTATCACCACCTTTCCTAGAATCTATGATATGTTTCCCCTTTTTGTACTTTCCAAGAGAAGGCATGATATGAAATAGAGAGATGGGAAGAATATTCTTGATTAAAATGAAGACAGGGAGCTCTTTTGTTATTTCCTTTTCAGTCTATGGCATCTTCCATAAATGTAAGGATGTTTCAGAAACATCTACAACTTAACTACTCTCTTTTTGTCAATCAGGAGTCAGAACTACAGCAACAGGTATCATCTGTAGCTGATTTACATAGACAACAAATACAGCGAAAAGATATTGAAAATCCAAGGTTATTACTTAAAAAGGCAAGAGAATAAGGTATGGGACTGTGCATTCTGGGTCAGTGCAGGCCAAGGGGATGTAAGGGACCATCGTGATCATGAGATCCTGATCTCTGAGGCTTGTCACACTGGCCCTGTGGCTCAGCAATCTCTACATTGACAGCAGTACTCCTGACACTGATTCCTTAGAAACAAAGTTCTATATTGACCATCAGAAAGACAAAATTCCTTCTGGCTCTTGTGACTCTAGGGTCAGTTCATCCAATAGATAGAATTTAGCTCATTTGCCTTGTTCACAGCTACAAAGAAGGCTTCAGAAAATAACTGTCTGCTATTTCTATCTTTTAGAAGGTAGGAGACAGTTTTTGCCTCACAAGAGACAAAGTTCAGAAATGGGAAGATAAAAAGATGCTGACAAATTCCTCATCTCTATATAATTTTCCAGTTTAAAACATACATTTTTATTTTCTCAGTGAACCATACTTGCCCATGCAATTCTTATGCTAATTTTTTAAGGAGATAAGTGAAGTACTTAGATTGGAATTTGAAACATGACATGTGATCAATAAACATTTGACAAAAAAAGTGAGTGTCCTTCAAGTTCAAACACATAGCCAGAGCCATATTATAAGTATCAGAGTTGGGATACAAATACAAATATTTTTTCTAGTCTTTGGTTTTTTTATCTTCTCATATAAACACAATTATACTGGCTATTTATGTTAGTAGAATTTTTTCTATATAGAGAAGATTTAAAGATGCTAATGCATTCTAGACATGGGGGAAAATGCTGGTGTTCTCAGTTAGATGTGAACTTATATGGGTAGCTGCCGGAAGCCGCAACCCCTAAAGAGGCAAAATGGAGGTTACTCGAAAATGAGAAAAACGCTGACTGGGAGCAGAGCCCCAGTGGGAAGCGGCAGAGATAGAGGCAGAGCCCCATGGATCCTATTGAAGGACTCCTTTTGGCCTTAAAGGAATGCTTGCTTAGGCTTGAAAAACACTTCCCTTGATAAATAAAACAATTAGCTAGAATGTGCAAGGATGTGGAATTAGCAGTAAACCTATGTATGGAAATGTAAAACAGGGCTCAACAGCAAAAATTTCCCCCCTGAAGGGACAAGGGAATGTTTTTACTACCCCCTTTCCCATGAAATGTTGCAACTTTTAGCTAAAAAAGGAAAAAGAAGTACTTCCTCATACCCTTTATAAGTAACAACATTGACAGTTGTGATTGATGAGGAAGTGAGAAACTGAGACAAAGTATCTCCAAAAACAGGTGTTTTTGGGAAAAACTAATCACAGACATGCCTTTTGATTTAAGAAATATTATAGTTTAATTAGAAAGAGGGTTAAAATTAAAGTAAGGATAGAATTAAATAAATAGCAGTTATAATTAAAAGATAAATGTTTATTATAGGTGTAGGTATTAGTTAAATATAAGTAATAGAAGGAATAGGAAATAATTAAGTTTTAAGGTAAACTTAAAATTATACACACTTAATGTAGATTTAAAATTAAATACATTTAGGATTAGAAGTAAGATTAATTTCATATATAAGTGTAGATTTAGACATGTTTTGTTTAGAAATATAAAATGTAAAATAGGTGATAAGAAAATAGCAAGTAATATAGATAAGGCAATTAGAATTAAGAAAGTTAAATTTTTAAATTAATAGTATTAAGAATTCGTAGTGGGT
>NW_007256525.1:634552-635174 GCF_000164805.1 Carlito syrichta | reverse complement strand
AATTGAATAAAAATTGGCAGAGTCTTGAGCTCTCCCCAGGAAGAGGATTCCTGTCATGTTGGTCTTTTCTTCTTCACCATTCCCAATTCTTCCCATTCCGTCCCTGACTCTCTCTGTGGAGCTGGACTCTGGCAGGTAGCATGCTTTTCTTACAATTTTTCTTACTAGTCCAACTTCAACAGGAAGGATTAAATCATTTACTAATCACAACAATGGTTTATTTCATTGGATAAAAATGGTACAAAGCAAAGAAAACTCTTGGATAAACTCTTGTGCGTAACACAGGATACAATATAGCAACAACTGTGTGCAAAACACTGTCTTTTGTATTTAAAGTGTGGTCCCAGCCGGGCTCGGTGGCTCAGCCTGTAATCCCGCGCCTTTGGGAGGCTGAGGTGAGTGGATTGCCTGAGCCCGCGGGTTCGAGACCCCCCTGGGCAGCGAGACCTCATCTCTACCATAAATCAAAAAATCAGCCGGGCGTGGTAGCGCATGCCTGTAATTCCGGCTACTCGGAAGGCTGAGGCGGAAGGATCGCCGGAGCCCAGCAGGTCGAGGCTGCGGTGGCCGGGAGCGGCCACTGCACTCCAGTCTGGGCGACAGTGAGACTCCAACTCAAAAA
>NW_007256525.1:618492-634532 GCF_000164805.1 Carlito syrichta | reverse complement strand
AATTGAATAAAAATTGGCAGAGTCTTGAGCTCTCCCCAGGAAGAGGATTCCTGTCATGTTGGTCTTTTCTTCTTCACCATTCCCAATTCTTCCCATTCCGTCCCTGACTCTCTCTGTGGAGCTGGACTCTGGCAGGTAGCATGCTTTTCTTACAATTTTTCTTACTAGTCCAACTTCAACAGGAAGGATTAAATCATTTACTAATCACAACAATGGTTTATTTCATTGGATAAAAATGGTACAAAGCAAAGAAAACTCTTGGATAAACTCTTGTGCGTAACACAGGATACAATATAGCAACAACTGTGTGCAAAACACTGTCTTTTGTAATAAAGTGTGGCCCCACATTTGAAAAATGTTAAGCATTTTTCTAGATGGCTTATATTGTCATTTTTATCTTCAGCTACCTGGAAAATAAATGTAACTTGGTTGCCTAGATCATTTTCCTCATCTTAAAGTTTTAAGATACCTTAAAATTATGTCTAGCAGACTTGATGGAAGGTAATATGTAAATCAAAAAGTTTAAATAAAAATGTGTGGTATTCTGAATCATTCATCCAAGGGACAGAATCAAGGCTTTAATTTTACGTGATACAACAGAAAGTATAACCATGTGAGAGATAGAATGTAGGAAATAAGGAATCATGTAGTGATCTGATGACAGCATAAGATACACAAATCTTAGCTTTTCTTCCCATATTTAGTAAATAAAAGCAAAACCAATAGAACAGTGGGCTCTGTGAACTTAAAACTTGCCTAAGCTCAGGAATATTCCTGCTCATGTTCTTGTTAGCAACTCACAAATTCCTTTCCGGAAACCCTCTCCCAGGTCCCCATGCTGGTATCTCTAAATCACCTCTGAGCACCCAGTGGCCTTCTGTGGCAAAATAAATAACTGTTATTAAATTTGGCCTAGAGTAATGGTGTGGATGCATTAGTGTCACTTCATTTTCTCTCTGTTTTCTTTCTTCTTTTGTCTAAATCTGCATATTGAGTTTTACTTTCCCTGAAAATAAAAATTGAATTTTCATGTGTCTTTTATTTAGTAGGACTTGGGTATTATGTGCACACTTTTATTTAATCCATATGACAACAATGTGGGTATTATTTTCTTCTCTACACAGATAAGAAAAAATACCTAGTGAGTTTTAGTGGCATAATCCAGGCCACACAGCAAGTAAACTCAGAAAGCAGAATTTCAATCAGCCAGTTCTGGATGATTGTAACATTAACCAATCCATATTGCTCCACTATAATAATAACAACTATTTATTGAGTGAACTTTTGCTAGCTAGCTGTTGTAGCTAAGGTAGATTGAGAAATCAAAAATAGAAAATGATAAGGAAGACTGATCACTAACATATGTGATAAGCTATTTTCCTGCCTGGAGAATTCTCCCCACCTTCACTGACAATTCTTACTTAATGATTCAATGCAGATATCACTAACTCTATTTTCAATAGATGACCATCTTCTTTGTACTTCCATTTACTATAGCACTTACTATAATTAAATGTCACTTACTAATGTTAATTACCCTATAAACTTTTTAAACTATCAGTTTCTTGGGAACTAGGACTGTATCTTATTTCCTCAACAAATGACAAACTGCCAGGCCTGTTGTATAAAGAATTAATGATAACTGGTCACAAACTTGGTTGTCTCATACAGAGGGTTTCTAATATTTGAATTCCCCATAATGGGAATGTATTTACATTGCTTAGTCATCTCACCAGGTCAAAACTGGCAATCTCTAGCCCGAAAGTAGCACTTGGTTCCCAACCCACAAAAATCTTTAGTGAATTTTGAAGGTTTAGGTAGGTCCTAATACTCTTTACCATTCTAAGTTCAAGAAATGTATGCATTTATGATAACTTCCAGGACTCTGTATTTGTATCTGCTGTGTTTTAGATATTGCCCAATTAATCTAACTATGACTGTGTATGCTATCCATCTAATGGGTTAGCTAATTTGGTTTATAAAGAATTTGGATTCAATCTCAGAATCAGTCACTTATTTTTGATCCTATCCATGTTCCTACTTTATGTTCCCAAATCTTTGGTATTATAAATGCATAAACTTCCTCAATTCAATTTCATCTTCAATAGTGAACAATAGTAAGCAATGAAGAAAAAAGCAAACCAAAATGAGCTGCAATAATTTACTGCACTTTTTTTTGGTACTTCTTTAAAGTGTTGGCCGGACTCCATGGCCCAGCACTCTGGGAGGCCAAGGCGAGTAGATTACCTGAGCCCTTGGTTTGAGACCAGTCTGGGCAACCTGGCAAGACCTCGTCTTTAAAATCAAAAGAAATAAATAAGTAAATAGCTGGGTGTGGTAGTGTGCACCTCTAGTTCTAGCTACTTGGAAGGCTGATGGGGAAGGATTGCCAGAGTCCAGCAGGTCGACGCTGGTGTGGCTGTGAGTGTGCCACTGTAATCCAGCCTGGGAGACAGAGTGAGACTCCAACTTAAAAAAAAAAAAAAGTGCTATTATACCATTAGAGACTAATTCTGTCCTGAATAAACATACTCAAGATTAGATAAACAAGCCATATTATTTCTAGTAATCAATATTCTTTAGAAATGGACACCCTTTGTAATTTGATGGTCTCCCACTCTCCTGTAAGATTAAGTCTCCCAAGTTCTTCTGTGTTGGAGATATGTTTTATTTACCTCTGGAAAGATGCTTTGTTTTTTTCCAAGGTGAAGTGTTCATGTGTTAACATAGAGATGATAAGACTGTTCATTGCTGACTCAATACATTTGAACCACAATGGTGCACAGTGAGTGGTTGACCAGTATGATTATTATGATTATCTGTAAGATTTGTAAGTAAGCCTTTTTTCCTAAAATTCAGGGTTTCATCAATAGTTGGACTCATTTCAAATTTAACGTAAACTTGTTGTATAGTCATAATTCCAGTCATTTTCCTTAAAGGGCTGAGTTTTAATATAGAAGTCCATGTCCCAAGCCAGTAGACTAATAAGCTTGACTTAAACACAGGCTGCTGTAAACCTGAGAAAAATATTAGAGTTAACCAAAGGTGGTGGTACAATTCCTTTGAAGTTAAATTTTTCTTCAATGCTTTCCCAAGAATGAAGAAATATTAGGTGTGGTATTATAAAGTGTTTATTTTGAACTTATCTCTCTCTATATTTTTGTATGAGCCATATGTTTTAATGTGACACTAAAAAATGTTTAAATTTTTTTTTTTTTAAAAAGCCAAGTTTCCTCTGACTTGATTGGGAATTACCAATTTTAACTAGCGATAATATTCATGTTTAAAATTAAACCTAGCCGGTCTCGGTGACTCAGCCTGTAATCCTGCGCCTTTGGGAGGCTGAGGTGAGTGGATTGCCTGAGCCCACGGGTTTGAGACCCGCCTGGGCAGCGAGACCTCATCTCTACAATAAATGATAAAATCAGCCGGACGTGGTAGCGCATGCTTGTAATACCAGCTACTTGGAAGGCTGAGGTGGAAGGATCGCCGGAGCCCAGCAGGTCGAGGCTGCGGTGGCCGGGAGCTGCCACTGCACTCCAGTCTGGGCGACAGAGTAAGACTCCAACTCAAATAAATAAATAAATAAATAAATAAAAATAAAAATAAAGTTAAACCTATGGGTGATTTAGCCCAATGCTTAGGATTCTTGGTTTTTTGTTCAATTTCTCCAAGGTATGCCTTTCTTGTATAATGCTTTGGATTTTGAAGCACGACCAAAATAATCATTATGATTCATGTCATATAACTACTGAGGAATAATAATTTTTTTCTCTATCTCCTAGAGAGAGGGTAGACAGATAAAAATGTACTTCATCTCAGAAAGACTCATGTATAATGTAATAATACGGACTCTGACTCTTCACTTACAGCTAAGCTCGGAATAATAATAGATCCTTCAAAATCTAACATGAGAAAAAATTCTCCTTGAGCTACAACTGTTGGAAAAGAGAGATTGGAGAGATGAGAGAATGACCTCGTATTTCTTACTGGTACTTAGTCATTCTGATTCACTGGTTTAGAAGTGTACAGGAAGCACATCATAATACAATATTTAACAATTATTAATATAGTAAAGCTTACATACCAGCTAGGAAAATAAAAACTGTTTGAGTAAAGAGTTAGTTTTTAGGCATTTATTTACCTAGGCAAAATGAAAGCGGATCATGTCTATACAAAGACATTTAAAAATTAACTTTAGAAAAATTATAGAGTGATTTTAGGATTATAAAAATTGACTTGTACTCATTATGTACTTATTATGTTCCCACTCAATAAACTACAGTGATGACTACTATAGACACTATGCAAAATAAAATTGGTGTTACTCCTGAAAGTTTCCTTTCGACATGGTTCATAGTAGTTGGATATACATTTCAATTATTTTGTATATTTCTCTAAAATGCTGATTTTGTTTAATTATAATATAAATTATTTTGTTTATTTATAATATATGGACCTTGTAGTACAACTTATTAGTAGTGATAATAATCCATCTTTATGAGTATGGATTTCATTTTATTTATCTGATCTCTATTATTTAACATTTATCTCACCATTAACCTTTTATTATTGTTAGAATAAACAATGATGTGGTAGACATCCACTAAAAGTAAAAGTGTTAGGTCAAAAAGCAAACACATGGGCCCGATGCGGTGGCTCAAGCCTGTGATCCCAGCACTTTGGGAGGCCAAGGTGAAGGAATTGCCTGAGCCCATGGGTTCAAGAACAGCCTGGACAACTTGGCGAGATCTCATCTCTACAATTAAAAAAACTAGCTGGACATGGGACATGATAGTGTGCGCCTGTAGTTCCAGCTGAGATGGAAGATTCACCTGAGCCCAGCAGGTCAACACTGGGGTGGCCATGAGCATGCCACTGCACTCCAGTCTGGGCGACAGGGTGAGACTCCAACTCATTAAAAAAAAAAAGAAGAAGAAGAAAAGAAAAGCAAGCATATTATCAAAGGTTTTGTATATGTTGGCTAATGTATAGTCCAATGACGTTTCTTTCAAATTTAAGTTTATTCTATGTGGAATTAATTTGGTATCTGTTGTACAATACACAACAATCTTCTGGTTTTTATTAATATTAGTCAAGAAATTAACCCAGAAACATTAGGAAGTTTATCTTTCCCTTGATGATCTGAAATGTCACCTTTATACTAACTTAAATTCTATACTTACTTGAATCTAAATTTTCTATTTTGTTTCATTAATCAATCTGCTTATTTTTGTTCTAGTAACACAATATTTTAATTATTATAGATTGCATACTTTATACACTAAAATAACACTTTATTTCTTTTTTTATTCAAATCATTATCCAGATAATGCAGGAGGCCATGGTTATTCACAGTTGCTGTAACATATACCAAGTATAGCAATCTAAATTCTTGGAAGAATTTTATCTACTACATTCTAAATGCATGCAGGTTGCTTTTCATAAAATATAGACATTTTAAACCTTAGACTAAAGCTTTATTTAGTCTATTTCTTGTAGCCAACAAAAGAGGGAAGAGCAGTAAAATCCTCTGCAAGTTTTCATCTGATATCTCTTAATTTTGTTTGAAGCATAAAGATGATGTGACAAAGTAGATAAACAACATAGCATTTGAGTTTCATTTTAAATGCAGCCTAATGTGTGACTTTGGTTAAGGTTCTTAACCTCTGTGAACCTCATATCTCAAAACAGAGTTATGAACAGTTCTTATATAATAGTTTTTCCAAGTAAATACTCAGAAAAAGTAGTTATGATTATTGTTGTTTTTATTATTATATGCCTTTGGATTCCCAAATTGTCATAGATAAGGGAAATATGGGTTACAGGAAAGCAACTAATTTTGTAAACATGAAAGGTACGTTTGATGGAGATATATTAGAATTAGGAGAAAGTCAAAACTCCTACCAACAAAATAAAAATATGGACAAATTTTGCTTTTTAAGTTTAACATGTATTTTCTGCTTTAAGAAAATTTATTGTGTAAATCACTTTATAAGAATGCAATTTTAAAGTATTTAAGTTTGTGTCTTTATGTGTATATTGACACCAGAAAAATGTATGTGTAACGGTTTGATGGGAGGAAGAAAGAACATCGTGCTTATTTGTGATGAGTCTTTATATCTGAAGTTTAAAGAACAAGGGGTAAATATTTCTAGCACAATTAAGTTTTGTTATATTTTGACTCAAAACTTTACATTCAGGATGCGTTGTGCAACTTTTCCAAGAACGTAGCTGTTAATATTAAAAAGGAAAAAAAAAAAAGAAGAAAGAGGGAAAAAAAAGAAAAAGTAAGACAAAAAAGAGGAAGGCCTGCATATTTATTTGCTTGGGTGAGTTAGGCTGGCCAGGGTTTCAGAGAAGGTCTCAGCTCTGGTCTAGGCTGCCATATTGATAGGAGCTGGGACTTGGCCTCTCTGCCCTGCTTTGTCAAGGAATCTTCAAATTACAGTCCTCTGAGCCTTGGGACAGTAGAGAAAGCAGCTGAGCTGCATGCTCCGCTTGTGGTATGAAAAATAAACCCTTGACTGAAGGCACTGGCTGCAAATTCAGAACTACTTCCACCCCTAGCTCTGTGGAGCTGCTGTCAGTTTTGATTAGCTTTTCTGACTCTGAGATTCGTCAGCTCTATAAACTGTTCCACCCCCGCAGCCCTCATTGCTACCGCTACAGTTGGCTCTCTTTACTGTCTGATGAGCTGTCACAGCTGGCTGATCAAACTGCTGCCCAATCAGCTTTGCTTTTTCCCAGGCTCCTGAATGACCTTGTTCTGTCTTTGCCTTTTCTGTCCCTCTGATCCTCCTGCAGTTGAATCGCCTACCCCTGCTGTCTATCCCACTGCTTGTCTAATCAGCCCATTAGACAGTTTGATTAGCTGCTCCTTCCTCTCACCCTGCCAGGGCTCCCTGCTGCTACCAGCTGTGCTTACGGTCTGCCAGTAACTCACCATCAGTTCCTTCTGACCCTCCATTAGTGCTGCTGGCTGATCGACTTAATATTTGTTCTCAACAACTCTGATCTACTGTTGTCTCCCTCCACCTTGGTCCTCTGATTAGCTTCTGACGTCTTTTCTTTCTGAGTTCTATGCAATTCTCTTGCTGTTAATTGAACAATTCTGGTGTCCTACAGCAGGTACTTTTTATTAACATTTGAGGCTGGATGGCAATCTTTGGCAACTGATGTCATTTCGTACAAAGTTCAAGAGCCAACTTCAGTTTCCCCACAAATGCCAAAAGCAGGTGTTACTCTCTGACCCTTTTTTTTTTTTTTTGAGTCAAAGTCTCATTCTTTTGCCCAGGCCAGAGTGCAGTGGTACTGTCATGGCTACCACAGAGTCAACCTCCTGGTCTCAGGCAATCTTTGTGCCGTAGTTGCTGGAACTACAGACGCATGCCACCACACCTGGCTAATTCTTTTTATTTACTTATTGTAGAGGTAACCAAGTCTCACTAAGTCGCCCAGGCAGGTCTCGAACCCTGGGCTCAGTCAATTCTGTCACCTCCACCATCCAAACTGCTGGAATTACAGGCATAAGCCACCGCACCTGGCCTAAATGGCTCTTTGTATCTTGTGAGCAGTATCAGTGATTCCATCACCCCTCAGAGGACAGCCTGACTTCTCGCATTTTGTGACTAGATTTTGGGTGTTTCCTGAACATAATCTTCTTTCTCCCCTTCTGTCTGAACAATATTTTTTTACTTTATTATACTTACAACCCTAGAGTGAAAAGCTATTTGGATTCAAATTTCATATGCTCACCATTTACCTGTATGACCTTGGGCAGTTAAGTAACTTCTCCAGGACTTAATTTCTTAATCTATAAACCTATTGGATGAAGTTGTTCAACTAATAGTTATTGAGTAACTACTATAGGTAGTTATTGATCTTAGAGCTGGGAATTCATCTGCAAACAAAACATTCACACTTCTTGGATACCTAAGGTTGACATTAAAGAACGAAAGCACTAAACATACAAGCAAACAAGCAAGAAAACTCTAAAAGTGGTAAGTACTATTAAAAAAATAGAGTAGGGTAATGGGACCAAAAGGACTGAGAATAGAAGGGTTAATCTTTATTAAATAATTAATAAAAGGATATTAAGAAAGTAGCATTTGAGCTAGTATCTGAAACATTATAGGAAGGCAGCCATGTGATGATCTGGGGAAAGTTGTAAAGGGCAGATGAAAAATAAATGTGAAGATTTCAACAAAACTTGGTGTATCAGAGAGTCATATAGGGAGATAGTGTATCTGAAGCAGATTGAAAACAGAGATTTGCTATGAAGAAATGTGAAAGAGGTAGGTAAGGACCAGATCATATCAGACCAGGAATGCTTCAATAAGGATGCTGGGTTTTACTCTAATTGTAATGAGGAGTTATTAGAGATTTGGTCTACATTAGCACTGTTCAATACAAATTTTCAATTTACAAATGATATGAAAATGTTTAATATGTTTCTTATCTGATACAGAGTCCATTAGCTACATGCAGTCATCTGACATTCAAAACGGGGCCATTGTGACTGAGCGACTGCATTTTTTAATTATTTTTAATTTTAATAAAATTTTAATGTTAAATGTAAAAAATAATGCAATGCAATGTAATATTTAATGATTTAATTGAACCCATATAATAAAATAAAATTAATTATGTAAATTAAAATTAATTTAATTATTTATTTACATGTGAATATATTTATATGTCAATCAAATATATATCAAATCAAATACAAAGGTAAATAAAATTATGTGACTAGAGATGAGTGCTCTAGAGGGTTGGGAGTTGGCATAGATAAATATTTTTTTAATATGTACCTCAGATCTGTCTTGGTCCATAGAGAATCTATCTCAAGGGAGGAATGAGTCCAAAAGGGTTGGATTTGGGTCCCTCTCACGTTTTGTTAAATAACAGAAACCCTACTTCTATCTGCTTTACTTATTGGGTCTTTCAAGAAATTACATTTAGAAAAGTCTTAGAACCTCAAAGTTTTAAAAAATTGGAAATCACTTTGATTAAAAATAACATCATTGAAGTTAGAGCAATATAGATTTCAATAACAGCTTGATCAGTTGATAACTTGTAGAACATAAACAAATCACTTTACCTGAGTTGTATCACCTGTAAAAAAAGATACAAACAGTACCAACCTTATTAGTAACTTGTGTTAATTAGAAAATATAATTCAGGCAGAGCGTTTTGCAGAAAACTTGGCCTGTAGCATGTATTCAAGCTTGATGATCTGCATTTTTCAAAAACCTATCTGCTACTTTATTTAAACTGATACAACCATGAATGAAATGAACTGAGATTTGAAGCTAGGTTGCTATGATTCTAGGGTTAGTGATACTAATCACTGAACATTCATCTGGGTTTTATGAAGTTATATTGTGAACATAGTCTTGAAACAATAAATATTGAATACAGTAGCTGCACTTGACAAAGGAAGTATTGTGAATAATTATGAGTGGATCCTCATCATAATGACAGTCAATTGGTATTTTGGTAATTTAGATTTCTTTCAAATGGTTACAACATTGTTGTATATTATATTTTAAATTGAGCCTCCAAATTCTCTGCTTGGGCTATGACAGTTGTCTTCAGCCAATTCAGTATTTATCTCCCACTAAGAACCCCTGCTGCTCTTGTTGATTGGAAAGGTGGCTTCCAGGAGCATTCATTTGTTAAATCCTGTCATAAAGCTATCACATGGATACTATTTTTATTTCTATTTTTTATTAAATGAAGTTGATACTTTGAAAAGTTGTGCATACTGTTCAAGGTCATGCAGCTAGGAAGTGTTTGACCCATGATTTGAACCCAGTGATTGTCTAGAAGAACAAACCCTGAAGTTAGAGAGAAGAGTCAATGTCTAACTACATAAAATGGGAACATATATTGTTATAACCTGATTGGTGATTGGAATGATTTGGTAGGTTCATGACATAAAATTCTTTCAAACTTTTTAAATTCAAATTTCAAATAGCATAGAAATTTATCATTTCTCAATAACTAACTGGTTAATTGAAAAATATATAAAGCAGAGAGTAAGTAACATAATTGATGTAATCTGTAAAGCTGATAGAATAAGCAAACCACCCTGTGGGGTCATTTGTCCTGAACTTTGAGCTTGACCAACACGTTTCTTAGAAATGGTTTGTTAGGAGATAATGAACTCAGGAGTGAACATATCTCAGTATCCCCCTCAACGGAAGCTAACTTGAGCTTTTATGACTTACATAATTGTATCGGTACTATTAGCCACTTATTGTGAAGAAAGCTACTGTGTTCTTAACAATTCTGGATTATATAATATACAAAGCTACCCATCCTTAACTGAGTTTCTGTTAAGCCCTTAAGATTTAGCACAAATAACACAACAAAAAGAGAACCAATAATACCTCAAACTTAGAAACGAAAACTGAAGTACTTAAAGAAAGCATTGTTACTGGTATTTATTTCACAAATATTTGTGGAAGCTTTTATGTGCCAAGCATTGCTGTTAGGTGCTTGAGATACAGAAAAAAGTAGATGAAGTTTCTGCCCTCATGAAACTTACATTCAATAAGACAGATAAAGAATAAACCAAAAAACAAATTAAAACTCTACTAATAGGAATAATTAATTATAAGAAGAAAACTATGACATTGTAAGTGGTTACATGGCAAGGCTGTTTTGAACAAGGTAATCAGAGAAATCTGCTCTCAGAAAAATGGCCTTTGAGTGAAAATTGGGTGAAGTAAGAGAGTTGCTGTAACAATTTCTGGGAGAGGATTCTTCAAGGCGAAGGAGAGATAGAAAGCAAAGAAGCTCTGAGGAAGAATGAACTTGGTGCATTTGACTGAAAACAAGGAGGTCAGAGTGCCTGGAACCCAGTGAGCTGGGGAAGAATAGTAGAAGATGGGATTGGCATAATAAACTTTCTTATAAGGCATGATTGAGGCTTTAGATTTCAGTCTTATTAGAGGGCTTTGACTAAGAAGAGTAACATGGTCTGATTTACATGCTGAAAACATTATTTTGTTGCTAGATGGAGAATAACTGGGAGAAGGTAAGTGCGAGAGCAGGAAAACTAGCTAGAAGTTTATGATATTAAACTTGTCTGTGAAAGAAGATGGCTTGAACTGCAGGAGAGCTGTGAACGTGGTAGGTAAGTGGTCAGATTTGGAATATATTTTGAAAGTCGTGATTATAGAACTTACAGATGTATTATATGTGTTTGTGACAGAATAAGGAATCTAGAAAGAACTCACCTGAAGAATAACACAAATGAAAACTTGCTGGAGAGATGTTTTCAGAGATTAGCACAAGAACATTGCACAGAGCACAGAGGCTAGGCAAATATTAAATTTCTAATACGTGTTAGAAATTAATGTTGTTATAATTACTCCATAAGTAAGCATTAAACCCTAACTAGATGAAAGTGGCAGGTGCTCTTCTCTTTTCTATAATAAACATAAATATAAAAAAAGACATATCTCATAATGTTCATATAGTGGTGAGTAGCTCTTCCTCACTTCTGTCTGAGTCTCCTCCACAGACTTTTTATAGCAAACCTGATTTTTCATAGCAAACATATCTTACATATCTTACCTGTTCCTCTTTTTTTTTTGAGTTGGAGTCTTACTCTGTCGCCCAGACTGGAGTGCAGTGGCTGCTCCCAGCTGACCACCGCAGCCTCGACCTGCTGGGCTCCGGTGATCCTTCCACCTCAGCCTTTCGTGTAGCCGGAATTACAGGCATGCGCTACCACGCCTGGCTGATTTTTTGATTTATTGTAGAGATGAGGTCTCGCTGCCCAGGCGGGTCTCGAACCCGCGGGCTCAGGCAGTCCACTCACCTCAGCCTCCCAAAGGCATGGGATTACAGACTGAGCCTATTCCTCTTTTAATAACAATTTACCTACAGATTGTTTCTAAATTTACCATCTTCATTACTTCAGCTGTATCCAGATACTTTTGTTCTTTGTGGAAGCTTGAGTCTATCTAGAATCATCCTTTGCTACAGTTAGTATACTTTCAACCAATTTGATATATCGATTGTTATATTAATTTGATTAAATATGCATCTGTTAAAAAGAGTAAAGAAGATTAATATGAACATCAGTTGGATTTTCAAGTTAAAAAACAGCAAGTTGCAGAGAAAGTATAAAGCAGTATGAGTATGAACAATATAAAATAAAACATTATTTGCCTAACTCTTATATCTACCAAAATAGGTTGGATTATACCTTGTACATCAACAACCTCAGTCTCAAAAGATTGAAACAATAGTTTAGGTTTCTTTCATGCCTCATGTCCATCACAGAGTGGAAGGGAACTCTACACTTTGTCCTCATTACAGGGCCCAGGGCATCTAGGACAGGAGATTTAAAGAAACATTGCACTCACTTTTCAACTATATATTTCTGTTTAATTTGACATATAACAAAGAATGCATACAATGTTCCGAAACTACTTGGTAATTTTTAAATGATTTTTCCAGACCTTTAGCAAATATTAAATATAAAATTTATGTGAAATAAGACTTTTAAATTATGAGTAGCTCCCTTTAAATTTATTTTCTTTCTTAAATTAATAAATGTTATTGTAAGGATAATTCAGTGCTTTAACATTATGGTGAATGTTGGTTGCACATTAAATGTTTATGAAGCCCTAACCTAATTTTTTTCCCTTAAGAGTTTTGCCTTCCTATTGAGTTTTTGACGAAAAAGATTGATTGCCTTAATTTTCAAGCAAGCATTCATCAGAAAGAATTGAGAACTGAAAAACTGTTATCTTTCATAGCATATAGCAAAATGTTCCTATGTTTTACCTCAGTTGCAAAAAGGCCCAAATACCTGGGCATGGTGGCTCACACCTGTAGGTGAAGGAAGGAAAGAGGAGGAGAGCTTGAGCCCAGGAGTTTGAGATCAGCCTGGGCAACATAATGAGACCCCCATCTCAGCAAAAATTTGTATAAAAATTAACCTGGCTTGGTGTCTGACACCTGTAGTCCTAGCTACTCAGTAGTCTGAAGTGGGAGGATTGCTTGAGCCCAAGAGTTTGAGGCTGTGGTGAGTAATGTTTTACCAGTGCATTCCAGCCTTGGCAACAGAATGAGACTGTGTCTTTAAAAAAATAAACAAAAATAAATAACAAATAAAGCATTTTAAAAGAGTTCTAATGTAGCTAATTCCAATATCCAAAAAAAATGAAAGTTTTTTTTTGTATTGCATTGTTTTCGTCATCTATTTTAGTAAATTCTATAGGATGTCTGGAATTTTTTAAAACTCTATTTTATTATAAATGTGTGGGTACAAGTCAGGATTAGGTACATGAATGATTTACAAGCAGGAGAAGTTTGGGACTCCATCTGGACCTCACTTCACCTGGTTTAGGATATGGTACGCTTAGTGAGGCAACATGCACCACCCCCAACTCCCTCCCCTGGCAGTGTCCCACAACTGCAGATCCCTTTCTTCTGGTAGTGTAGTAAATATTCAAGACCCACTTACAAGTGAGAACATGCAGTATTCATTTCTTTGTTTCTGTGATAGATCCCTGAGTATGATTGACTCTAAATCCATCCAAGTTGCTGTGAAATCTATAGTTTTGTCCCTCTTTATGACTACATAATACTTCGTTGTGTGTATGTACCACATTTTCTTTATCTAGTCCACTTTCATTGGGCAGCAGGGTCGCCTCCGTGTTCTTTGCTATTGTGAATAGTGCAACAATAAGCATGCATGTGCAGGTGTCTTTTTTGTAGAACAATTTGTGCTCCTCTGGGTATATTACCAGGAGGGGGATTACTAGGTCATATTAGTGATTAGTGGTGATTAGTAAGGCTGAGCAGTTTTTCCTGTGTCTGTTGGATGCTCATATGTCTTCTTTTGAGAAGTGTCTATTCATGACTTTTGCCCACTTTTTTAATAGAGTCTTTTTTCCTCTTTTGGCTCATTTGAATTCCTTGTAGATCCTGAATGTTAGGCCTGTGTCAGATATACAGTTGGCAAATATTTTTTTTTCCATTCTGTGGGCTGTCTCCCTGCTCTCTTGATGGTTTATTTTGCTTTGCAGAAGTTTCTCAGTTTGAGGTCCCACTTGTATATCTTATCTCATTCTAAATGTACCATGGCATAAATTAGGTGTCACTGGGATTTTCAGTCTCTCTCTCTCTCTACACACACACACACACACACACACACACACAACTTTTCTGAGTCCTCCCAAGCAGTCTAGCGAAGGTGTGACACTTTCTCTTGTTTAGTACTTTTGATTTTTTCCCAGTGTCATACTGTTTTCTGTTGCCTGACTCCATATGTTGGCTCCCCTTGTGTATTACCTCTTTAAGTGAGGAGAGATAATAACTACATGCTATCTTTAAACTGTTTTCTCATATTCAGATGCTCTTTGATGGTAATTATATATTGCTGACTTTTTTAAAACATTTGAGAATATGTATTACCAAATTAAAGAAGATTTAATTTCACATTCAGAAATAGAAATTGCTTTGTTATTTTAACATACTACCCTTCTATGTATGTATGCATGTATGTGTGATGTATGTTTGTATATTTTAGAGTTATGGGAGTACATGTGAGGATTTACTTCATAAGTAAATTGCATGCAGGTAAGGTTTGAACTTCTAGTGGACCCTCTCTCCCCTGATAATGGATCTGGTACCCAGTGTGTGCTATATGCCCCTTACCCACCCTCCTTCCCTTCCTCCTTTAGCACTATCCAGTGTCTGATGCTTCCATCTTTGTGTTCCTGTGACTAGTGATCAGGGCCACCTATGAATAAGAACATATGGTATTCATCTCTTTGTTTTTGTGATAGTTCATTTAGCATAATAGTCTCCAGCTGCATCCATGTGACTGCAAAGGACACAATTTTGTTCTCCTTTATGGCTGCATAGTATTTCATCATGTATATGTACCATATTTTCTTCATCCAATCCACTATTGATGGACATTTGGTTTCAATAGAGTGATTTATGTTCCTTTGGGTATATTTCCAGAAGTGGGATTGTTTTATGTTTTTGCTATTGTGATTAGTGCTGCAATAAACATACAAGTGAAATGTCTTTTCAATGGAGTGATTTATGTTCCTTTGGGTATATTTCCAGAAGTGGAATTGTTGATTCATATGGAAACTCAATTTTTATTTCTTTGAAAAAACACCGTTACTTCCCACAAAGATTGAACTAGTTTACATTTTCATTAACAGTGTACAAGTATTCCCTTTTTTTTAATAGCCACACCCACACCTGTTGTATTTTGACTTTTTTTTTTTTTTGAGTTGGAGTCTCACTCTGTCGCCCAGACTGAGTGCAGTGGCCGCTCCTGGCCACCGCAGCCTTGACCTGCTCGGCTCCAGCGATACTTCCGCCTCAGCTTTCCAAGTAGCCGGAATTACAAGCATGTGCTACCACGCCCAGTTGATTTTTTTGATTGATTGTAGAGATGAGGTCTTGCTGCCCAGGCGGATCTCGAACCCACGGGCTCAGGCAATCCACTCACCTCAGCCTCCCAAAGGCGTGGGATTACAGGCTTAGCCACTGAGCCCGGCTGTATTTTGACTTTTTAATGATCGCCATCCTGACCAGCATGAAGTAGTATCTCATTGTGGTTTTGATTTGCATTTCTCTGACAATTAGTGAGGCTGAGCATTTTTTCATGTTTGTTGGTTGCCTGGGTGTCTTCTTTTGAGAAGTGCTTGCTCATGTCCTTTACCCACCTTTTAATGGAGCTGTTTATTTTATTCCTGTTGATTTGTTTGAGTTTCTTTTGGATCCTGAATGTTAAGACTTTGTCAGATGTGTAGCTTGCAAATAGTTTTTCCCATTCCATGTGTTGTCTCTTTGCTTTCTTGATGGTTTATTTGACTGTGCAAAACCTTTTTATTTTGATAAGGTCCTATCTTTCAATCTTAGCTTTTGCTGAACATGTTACCTTCTTTTTTTATTTTCTTTTTAGTTGTACTATTTTTATTTTTATTTTATTTTATTTTATTGAGTTGGAGTCTCACTCTGTTGCCCAGACTGGAGTGCAGTGGCTG
>NW_007256525.1:612118-618341 GCF_000164805.1 Carlito syrichta | reverse complement strand
ACCTCAGCCTCCCAAAGGCGCAGGATTACAGGCTGAGCCACCGAGCCCAGCTTAGTTGTACTATTTTTAAAAGGTGGGGTACAAATGAGAATTAGGTACATACGTGGTCATCATACAAGTAAAGTGTGGGTACCCTTATTGATGCTATGTGCCCCCTCTTCCCCTGGCAATGTCCCACTACTGCCAATCCCTTTCTTATGGTATTATGATAAATATTCATGGTCTACTTATGAGTGAGTACATGTGGTACTCAGATTCTTGTTTCTGTGATAAATCACTGAGTATTATAGACTCTAATTCCATCCAGGTTGCTGCAGAGTTCATAATTTTGTTTTTTCTTTGTGGCTGCATAATATTCCATCTTGTAAATGTACCACCTTTTCTTTATCCAGTCCACTTTCAATGGGCAGCATGGTTGGTGCCATGTTTTTGCTATTGTGAATAATGCTGCAATAAACATGTGTGTGCAGGTATTTTTATTATAGAATGATTTGAGTTCATCTGGGTATATTCCCAGAAGGGATATTGCTGGGTCATATGGAAGGTCGATTTTCAGATTTTTTACAAATTGCCACACTGTTTTCCACAGAGGTTGTACTCATTTACATTCCCACCAATAATGAAAAAGTGTTCCCTTTTCCCCACATCCTATCCAGCATCTGTTGTTTTTTGAGTTATTAATGATGGCCATCCTGACTAGAGTTAAGTTGTATCTCAGTGCGGCTTTAATTTGCAATTCTTTGGTGATGGGTGAGGCTGGACATTTTTTCTGTATCTGTTGACTGCTCATATGTCCTCTTCTGAAAAGTGTCTATTCATGTCTTTTGCCCATTTTTAAATAAGGTTGCTTGTTTTTGTTTTGTTTTTGTTTTTGTTTTTCCTTTCGGTGTCTTTGAGCTCCTTGCAGATTCTAAATGTTAGACCTTTGACAGATATACTGTTGGCAAATATTTTTTACCATTCCATGGGCTGTCCCCCACTCTTTTGGTGATTCATTTTGCTTGAAGAAGCTTTTCAGTTTGATGAGGTCCCATTTGTCTATCTTATCTTTTATGGCATTCACTTTTGGAGAGTTGATCAGGACTTGGTTGCCTATTCCAATTTCTGTAAGGGTGTGCGAGGAGGATTTGATGGATTATTTTGGGTTTTCAAGGTGTAGGATCATGTCATTCACAAAGAGGCATAACTTCCTCTTTTCTTATTTGAATACCCTTGATTTCTTTCTCTTGTCTAACTGTTCTAGCTAGGATTCTCAATAAAAATGTTGAACAGGAGAGGTGAAAGTGGGCAGCCTTGTCTTGTTCTGGTTTTCAGAGGAAATGCTTCCAATTTATGTCCATTTAGCAGTATGTTGACCTATTGGTCTATTTAGAATCTCAATTTCTTCTTGTTTCATCCTTGAGAGGTTGTGTCCTATCAGAAAGTCCTCCATTTCACTTAGGTTTTCGAGTTTGTTTCCATACAAGTGTACATAGTAATCTCTGATAATCTTTTGTATTTCTTCAGGGTAAGTTGTATCGTCATCTTTTGCATTTCTGATTGTGTCTATTTGGGTTTTTTTCTCTCTGTTTCTTGGTCAGTCTTGCTAAGGGTGCATCAATCTTGTTTCTCCTTTCAAAGAACCAGCTTTTTGCTTTGTTGATTTTTTTAAATGATATTTTTGTCTTCTATGTCCCGTATTTGGGTTTTTATTTTGGTCTGATTCTTCTGCTAAATTTAGGATTTTGGTGGTCTTGTTTTTCCAGCTCCCCTGGGTGACATTTTACACTGTTAACTTGTGATCTTATCATTTTCTTCTTATGTGTTCGTAGAGATATAAATTCGCCTGTTAGTATTGATTTCATGGCATACCAGAGGTTTGGGTAAGATGTTTCTTCATTTTCATTTGTTTCCAGAAATCTTTTAATTTCTTCTTTGATTTCCTTGTTTATTAGGAGTTATTCAGCATCATACTGTTTAGTGTCCCTGTCTTTGTGGGTTTGGAGGGAACTTTGTTGGCTTTGATATTTATTTTTATTTTTGGGTCTGAGAAGGTGCATGGTAATATTTTTATCTTATGAAATTTGTTATACTTGATTTATGGCCAAGGACGTGGTCAATCTTGGAGTATGTTCCATGAAGTAATGAGTAGAATGTATAATCCGTGGTTGTCAGGTGGAGTGTTCTGTAGGTATCTATTAGTTCCATTTGGTAAAGCATCAGGTTGAGATTCCAGATCTCCTTGTTGATTTTTGCTTCTATGATCTATCTAGGGTAGATAGTGGGGTATCAAAGTCCCCAGCAATTATAATGTTAGAGTCAAAGTAGCTGCTTTGTAAAAGCTGAAGCTCCTGTGTTTGGTGCATATATGTTTAAAATGGTGATTTCTTGCTGATGAATTGAACCTTTTATCATTATGTAGTATCCTTCTGTATCTTTTAAAATTTCTGACAACTTAAAGGTTATATTGTCTGATATTAAGACTGTGACTCCTGCTTTCTTTGGTGTTTCCATTCACCTGGAAATTTGCTTTCCATCCTCTAACTTTTAGTCTGTGAGTGTCCCTTCTGGTGAGATGCATCTCCTAAAGACAGTATATTGTTTCTTTATCCAGTCTTCCATTCTATGCCTTTTTTGTGGTGCATTTAGTCTATTTACACTCAGGCTGATTATTGAGATGTGAGAGTTTATCCCTGTCATGAGGCTTTTATAGACTTTGCTATTGTTTGTTTACTCATTTGTTTGTTGGTTTTCTTTTGATTTTTGTGTTGATTTATGCGTGTGTGTTTAATCTTTCAGGCATGATGCATGCTTTATTGGTTCTTTATTTTCTTGCATTCTTGGAAGGAATGTGGTTGTTCTTTTTTTTTTTTCTTTCTTCTGCATTTGATACCTTCATAAACATCTGTTGCAGAGCTGGTCAGGAGGTAGCATACACTGTTAGGGATTGAATGTCTGGGAAGGATTTTAATTCTCCATCACTGATGAAACTTAGATTAGCTGGACAGAAAATTCTTGGTTGGAATTGTTTATCTCTGAGTGTTTTGAAGATTGGGCTCCATTCTTATCTAGTCTGCAGTGTTCTGTAGATAAGTTTGCTATTATTCTGATTAGTCTTCCCTGGTAGGTAGTCTTACCTTTCTGTGTTGTTGCCTTTAGGATTTTTTCTTTTATACCTATTTTTTGTAAGTGAATTACTATGTGTCTAGGAGTTGTCTTTCTTATTTGATACCTTGCAGGGGTTCTCTGTATCCCTTGTGTTAGGATTGTTGTGTCTCTGATGACATGCAGGAAGTTTTCTTGGATGACCTCTTGGAATGTTTGTTCCAGGCTGCTCTCATTCTCCTTATCTACTTCAGGGATACCTATCAGTCTTAGTTCTGTCTCTTAATTTAGTTGCATATTTCCTGAAGGTTTTGCTCCATTTTTTAAAGTTTTCTGTTTTTAACAGATTGCATTAGTTCCAGATTTTGGTCTTCAAGTTCCAAGATTCTTTCTTCTGCCTGGTTAATTCTGCTTTCCATGCTTGTCAGCTTATCATTTAGTTCATTTACTGTATTTGTTATAGTTTGCATCTCAGCCATTATTTTGTGCTTTCATCTTTCCTTTCTTGGTTCTTATCTTTTCCATCCATTCCTTTATCTGTGTATTTGTAGTCTGAGACCAGTCAGCTCTTTATTGTTTGAGTTTTGAAATCTGTATACTAATGGACTATTCTCTTTGATTTTTGTGTGATGCCTGTGGTTCTTCTTTGGTTTTTCTTCATTTGTGGTGGGTTTTTCTTTGTTCTTTACTTTTGTTGCTAAGTGAGAAAGGGGATCATTTTTACTTCTTTATGCTCAAACCCCTCTTCTCCCTTGAATAAAGCCTCTGGACTAATTCAATTTTTGGAGCCTGTTTGGAGCAAGGGAGTTATGTTATTCCCTTGCAGATTTGAGATTTGAATGAAGCATGTTAGGGGCTGCTAAGATTCAAAAGCTGTCTGACAATCATAATGCTTGCTGATTGGTATGTAGGCACCCAGGGGTCTACTTTACACCACCTTACAGTATATCCATACAATGGGAGAGTATGTATCTATCCTGGGTACAAAATAACATGAAGGAAGGGAAAGGAGTGAATAAAGACAGAATGTGTAGGGGATGACAAAGGAGAGAACAAAGGAGAGAAGGAAAAAGATACAAACTAGCAAACAGGGAGACAAGCAAAGAGAGAGAGAAAAAGAAAGAGGAATAGAAAATCAAACCAAAACAGTAACAAAAGAAAAGAGGAAGAGAAAACAAATAGCACATAAACAAACAAACAAAAACCCCAAAGAAACTAAAATTGGTAATATGAGGAAATTTTCCCACTCATAAATAGCCTTGTTGGACAGAAAGAAGTGTCGGGAGTCGCAATCACTAGTAAAAGTAAGGTAAAAGGGACCTGAAAACAGGAAAAACGCCAGCTGGGAGCAAGGCCCCAGTAAAATGCGGCCATGACGGAGGCAAAGCCCCATGGATCCTGTTGATGAACATTCCCTAACTTTGAAGGATTGCGTGCATAGGCTTGAGAATGTTCCCTTTTTAATTGAGATAATAGATGTGCACATGGATGATGGCATTTGACAGCAAAAATTGTACATAGGCATAATGGAGGTGAGATTGCAGCAAAAGGGGTGCCCCTTAGGGTGTGTAGGATGCTTTTTGGTAACAGCAGGAGGCCGAGAAGAACGAGTTGGCCACTTCCTCATAAACAACAGACCCCAGCTGAGAGCTGGTGGAAAACAACCATTTGAGATAAAAAATAGGTTAAGATATTTTAGGATTAAATAAGTAGTTTAATGAAGATAGAATTTAGAATATTAATAATAAGATAAGATAAACTAGTAAGATAAGAGATATATAATAGTGTAAGTGATAGTTAAGAAAATATAGAGACATAAGGATAGAAATAAGATTAATAGAAATAAATTTATAATAGTAAGTAAGTTAAATAAGACTTAGGGTTAAGGTTTAGCTTTATAGGGTAAGGATATTATAGGCCTATAATAGTAAATAGTTATAAGAAAGTTAGGAAGAAAACCAGGATTTCATAAATGTTTGACTTAAGAAAAACACCATCTGTGGTTGAAATTGTTAAAGGTCAACCTTATTGTGAGTGCAAAAAGGATGTACGTGGGCGTTTGGTTAGCAACATAAGATACATTTGTGGATATAGGGCTGAGTGGAAAACCTATATAAGCTTGTGAAAAATAAATAAAAGTTGGCAGAGTCTTGAGCTCTCCCCAGGAAGAGGATTCCTGTCGTTTTCGTCTTTTCTTTTTTGCCGCTTTCCAATTCCCCCGTCTCAAACCCTGACTCTCTCCTGGAGCTGGACTCTAGTAACATAGAACATTTTTTAATGAGGGAGTTCAACCCTTGATTAAAGAAGTCTGTGCTTGTTTTAGGAAAATAAACCATACAGATCCATCAGAAGTTAGAGCTAAAATAAATCTTACAGACCATCAGGTTAAGTTCATTCAATTTAGGGATTAGACACTGAAACATGAACTGAAGATCTCTACTCTGTGTCTAGTATTAATTTAAAAATCAAGAAAGGTAAACATCACATTTAGCTAAGAAAAGAAATAACTAATAACTGCCTTTTGAATATGAACATTTTAGTCACTATTATATTATTTTGTTCCTTGTGAGTCAGTGATCTAAAAAAATAGACTCATATCCTTTTGATAGAATCTTTATAAATGTATATACTGAGTGAGAAGTAATATAAGTAGTGCCAGCCAGAGATTACAGGTTTAGGAGAAAAGATAGGCATTAATTGGGGACGGTCAGATGCCCCATGACAGTCATGTGCCCCAAGACCCTAGAAGGCCCTACAGTCATATCTTCTCATTGACATGTGGTAGCTTTCAAGCTAATGTCATAGTTTCCTGGGTAAGAAACACAGAAGACAGATCAGAATATCCCTTGAGACATTTCCCACAGTAAAATATTTACCCTTTCAGGCCCTTTCTCTGAGTTCTTTACTTTCTCAGTCATCAGCTACATCCAATAACATTTCCCTTTCTTGTTTCTTTTTATTTTATTTTTATTGTTTTTAGGAGATGGGGGTCTCACTATGTTGCCCAGGCTGACCTCAAAATCCTGGGCTCAAGCAAGTCTCTCATCTCAGCCTCCCAAGTAACTGGGACTATAGGCATGCACTGCTGCGTCCTGCTTGTCCCCTTATTTCTGATCACTGACTTCTAGAAGTTCCTGCT
>NW_007256525.1:564077-612098 GCF_000164805.1 Carlito syrichta | reverse complement strand
AAAGAAGTGTCGGGAGTCGCAATCACTAGTAAAGTAAGGTAAAAGGACTGAAAACAGGAAAAACGCCAGCTGGGAGCAAGGCCCCAGTAAAATGCGTCATGACGGAGGCAAAGCCCATGGATCCTGTTGATGAACATTCCCTAACTTTGAAGGATTGCGTGCATAGGCTTGAGAATGTTCCCTTTTTAATTGAGATAATAGATGTGCACATGGATGATGGCATTTGACAGCAAAAATTGTACATAGGCATAATGGAGGTGAGATTGCAGCAAAAGGGGTGCCCCTTAGGGTGTGTAGGATGCTTTTTGGTAACAGCAGGAGGCCGAGAAGAACGAGTTGGCCACTTCCTCATAAACAACAGACCCCAGCTGAGAGCTGGTGGAAAACAACCATTTGAGATAAAAAATAGGTTAAGATATTTTAGGATTAAATAAGTAGTTTAATGAAGATAGAATTTAGAATATTAATAATAAGATAAGATAAACTAGTAAGATAAGAGATATATAATAGTGTAAGTGATAGTTAAGAAAATATAGAGACATAAGGATAGAAATAAGATTAATAGAAATAAATATATAGTAAGTAAGTTAAATAAGACTTAGGGTTAAGGTTTAGCTTTATAGGGTAAGGATATTATAGGCCTATAATAGTAAACAGTTATGAGAAAGTTAGGAAGAAAACCAGGACGTTCATAAATGTTTGACTTAAGAAAAACACCATCTGTGGTTGAAATTGTTAAAGGTCAACCTTATTGTGAGTGCAAAAAAGGATGTACGTGGGTGTTTGGTTAGCAACATAAGATACATTTGTGGGTACAGGGCTGAGTGGAAAACCTATATAAGCTTGTGAAAAATAAATAAAAATTGGCAGAGTTTTGAGCTCTCCCCAGGAAGACGATTCCTGTCATTTTCGTCTTCTTTTTCGCCGCTTCCCGATTCTCCCATCTCAAGCCCTGACTCTCTTCTGGAGCTGGACTCTGGCAAAGAAGAAGATGAAGGGGTAAAACAGACTGAAATGACCACTCCCAAAAAGCCATATTAAAAAAAAAATAGGTAGAGTCATGCAGATACAAAAATATCAAAAACAAACAAAATGACAACAACAAAAAAACATGTAATTTTTAAGCACCCTCTTATGGCAGTTTCAAGACTTCGTATTTCTTGTAGGAGTGAACCACATACTGCTTCTCTTAGCTGGCAGCAGAGGGGATGGGTTTTGGAAGGGAGGAGCTTCCAACTTTTAAATCTGTCCCTTTGTTTACCTCTTGCAGTTGTGGAGAGACTGGAAGGTGTCCTTGGCTCATTTGCCTATGTTTAGGCCTCTCTGTGTGTACTGATCCTAATGTTGCCCACCTGAGTCACACGTCTCACCAATAACTGGGGAAAGGGTGTAGAGTCACTTTAAAACTCACCTCTACTCATCTGCTGTGAGCAGAGACTGGGTTCTTAAGTTGCAGTGTAGACTGAAATGTTTCAAATCCATCCCCCTGTTTACCCCATGGAGTTGGGGAAGGCAATGAACTGCCCCCCGCTGAAATGCTTATGCTCTTGTCTCTCTGTGGGTGTTGCTCAGAAAGTTGCCCACCTGAGTCACACATTTCCTGGATCACTGGAAAAAAAGATACTTGTTCACTTTAAAACTCTCCTCCATATTGCTTTGATCTAGGGCCAGGTTCTTCAGCCGGGCTGTCCTGGCAGACTACAAATGCTTCAATTGGTGGATGGGGCATCTGGGTCTCCTTGGTTGGGTTACTCTGGTATATTTTCTCGCAGTTTGTGTTGCTGGTGTCTGACCTGGGACGATGGCTGCAATGGCAGGTGGTACCTGTTCCAGGCAAATTTCACTGTTTTAGTCCTTTTTTTTTCCTTTCTAGATGGTGCTGTAGAGATGGTTCCTGCCTCTGGGCAGAAGAGTGCACTGAGATTCAAGCAGCTGCACAGGGCAGCTGCCTATGCTGGAGATCTTGGTCCTTTTCTTTACACATCTCCAGTCAACTAGACATTCACACAACTTTTGCTGACACTGTAGTGTGAATAGTGATCTCTTCATCCGTTCATTTATGCAGAGACTCATGCACTCCCACCACCTCCGTCACCATCTTGGAATTGCTCCCCTTCTTAATATAACCTTTCAATTGGGTTTATTGTTGATTTTCAGCAATTTACATGCTGTATTGACCCTAAATCAGTCACTATTTCAAGAAAAATGTATCAAATCCTGACCATGTGCTACATATTGCTGATCTAGGTTCTAAGGGCATAAGGATAAAAAAAGATGTCGTTGCTCCATTTGGAAAGATAATATTTGAGTTGGAGAATATAAATGAACAAACCAAAAGTAAAAACATTGTTGACCTTCCATAAGACCCAGTAATCCCCCTATGGGGAATATGCCCACAGGAACTCAAATCATTCTACCGAAAAGATACCTGCACACACATATTTGTTGCAGCTCTATTCACAATAGCAAAACATGGAACCAACCATGCTGCCCATTGAAGCTGAACTGGATTAAAAAAATGTGGTACATATACACAATGGAATACTATGCAGTCATAAAGAAGGACAAACATATGGACTTCGCAGCAACTTGGATGAATTTAGAGCCTATTATACTCAGTGATCTATCACAGAGACAAAGAACAGAGTGCCATATGTTCTCATTCATAAATGGACCTGGAACAATTTTCATAATACTATGAGAAGGGGATTCATGGTAGTGTGAAACTGACAGGGGAGGGGGGTGGGATTGGCAATTGAGGGAAACTGCCAGGGGAGGGAGGGCCACAACTCATCAACAAGGGTACCTGCATAATGAACATTTGAATACCTAACCCTGAATTGTATCCCGCATTTTAAAGTAAAAAATAGAAATAAAATTGTACTAAATTTTAAAATAAAGTAGGATATAATGGAAGTATGGAAGGGAGGTCATCTTTAAAGTTCAGACAAACCTTCCTACATAGATGAACTTGTAACTGGGTTTTAGAGGACAAAAAGTTTTAGACAAAAAGCATTATCCAGAATTATTGACCCTAAATCTTGACATGTAATTATCTTCCTCACACCCATTCATAGACATAAATAAATATATAAACGGCATTGAATAAATGTTTGAAATTTTGTTGTAATATTTACCATCATTTTCTAAACCTTTATTTTTTCTATTGTTTTTGTTTTCTGAGCCTCCTTCTGAATTATATGTTAGAAACGTTTCAATGTGAAAGCTTCTCAATAAGTCCACTTTACATTTTTCATTCAAATTCCATTAATGTTCAGAAAATGCCTTTTGGGAGCTTGAAATATTTTCAGAGGCACCAAGTGGAAGCAGCTGTTTCACATTTGATTTATCATCAGTACAAGTTCATGATTAACTGCTGCACCCCACACCCTGGTCTCCAGAGAAAGTAGGTCAAAAAATCACTTTCTACAAGGGGACATAAAGATAAAACTGCTAAGTCTGGAAAACACAAATTGAAAACTCTCCATCTTGCTTTTAGGCAAGGCATCTATGTAATAACAATTATCTGAAGTTGCAAACAGGGCACAAGGTTTTTTCATGATTCAAAAAGATTGAACTGGGAAAATAAGTTGGAGAAGTATTTTTCACACATGGCAATGTCCTTTTTTGTATCAATCAATTCATTCAACAAATATTTATTGATTATTTGTATAGATTACCAGTATCTGGTCTAGGTGGTGTGAATAAAACAAGATAGAAAGATCCATGTTCTTTTGGGACTTATATTTTAGTCATTGAAAATTATAATAAGCAAGTTAAATAACTAAATAAATAACAATTTCAGAAGATTATTACAAAAAGATCTACATGCAGAATGAAGAAAGTATTTTCTTACTGTCATGGCTAGGTAGAGTGAATATTTCCTTTAAAAAAACTAAGATATTCACTCCCTTCCTCCTATAGAGGAAGAACTCTGCATTCCATGTGGCTTTAGTGAGGGATTTTACTCCATATTCTATTCTGAAAACTAACAGAACTAGATCCTCCTTTACTCAGTCTGGCAGAGCCAGAGCATGAACATGCAAATTCGCTTAGCAAATTGGATACTCCTGTCTGGAATTTTAAATCTTGATTAAATGATACAAGGACATGGTAGGACACTTTTAGAAGTCACTCATTGTGACAACTATAGCAACGGTGCCCACACTTTTCCTCCTAAAGAGAAACAGTTTGTGTTTTCTGTCCTAGAGTTGTTTGCCTTATTTTGGATCTTTGCTTTCTAAGTTTGAATCTTCAAACTCCTATTAGCTTTGTGAACTCATGGTATTGCTCAAATTGATATCTGTGAAGAAGGTTCACTATATACTGGTTATACCTTGGCTGATCTGATGAGACAGGACACCCCCACGCACACAATGATACATGAAGTGGATTTTACTTTATCTGTAGGCAATAAGGGACAATAAAATACTAGGATTCAGGGCATGCCAGTCCCCCAAGGCTCAGGAGAGCTACTAAGGATGGAGTTTTTTCTGAAGGGGCCCTGCTTACACTGCAACTGAGGGACCCCAGAAAGCAGCTTGCCTTTGGTATCATGCCAGGGAAAACATGAAATATTGTACTGAAACAATGAACACCTTATTCCAGAAGGAACTGGAATAGAGCCTGGACTATCTCAGTTCCTCCCTATCTCAGGATGTTGCATTACTAACACATTCTGCAGTTATTCTTGAGAACTACAAGTGAGAAAGGGTGGGGGTAGGGATTAGGTCAGTCCAATATCACCCAGAAAACTGTCCTGCAGTTCACACCCTGACCCAGAAACCTCCCTTAGAAAAACTCGCCCATTTCATAAACCCACTGATCCCCATGGATTTGGAAGTGAGTTTTTTATCTTGTCAGATTGACGTGACACCTTGGCTGATACATTCTCAGCACAACATCTTTGTAAATCTATTTTACTAGAATCCATTTTACTAGGCCCAAGAAGATCACTATCACAAGCAGGATGATCGGAACTTCCCAGAGCAATGAACTAGCCTCGAGTCCCAGTGATCCAGGTCAGAGGTTGCTAATTCTGTGGAAGAAGGATCCTTCAGTTGACCTCACTGCAGTCAGTGGACCTGCTTCTGGATCTCCTTTGCTTGCATTTCTGCAACACCTTAGGTGTTTATTCAGGTACAGTAGGAGGTGCTGGCAATTGTATACACTCCTCCCAGTTGGGTAAACAAACAAACTAGACCATCTATTGTATAAAATGATCTTCCTGAGGGAGCTGAGGAATGTCTGTTGGGCTGCCAAGGCAGTGGCTGTGGAAGAAGCAGTGTTTACTATGGTCAGTGACACATTTCTTGTTATTATTTTTTTTATCATGAGTGCTGACTCCTATATGTGATATCAAAGATCTCATAAAGGCTATAAACCCAGAGTCAACCATATCTCCTGGCAGGTCGCTAGTAGGCTTGGCGTATAGCTTTAGGCTTCTGGTCCAATGGTGCATCTCATTTCCTGGAGTGATTTTTAAGGGCACCCCTAGCACACCAAACATGCATTATGCCACCACTCATCAGCTTCTCAGGCAAGACATTGCCCATCCTTATTTGAGTCACACTGAATCACCCTGAGAGAAAGATGTAACCCTCGTGTGCACACAGCACTTCTTCCATTACTTTATTTTTCAGTGACCTGTTCATGGGTATGGAGGCATTGATATCTGCCAGCCAAATCTCAGGTTAGTTACATGAACTATTTTCTCCATGTGACATTGTTCATGAAGCTCCTACACAGAGGGCTAGCAAGAGTACAGTCCTTGCTTTCATTGTTTCCAATGAGACATTTCTTGTCCAGAAGATTAAAAAAGCAGGAAACCTCAAATTGCAACTAAGCTCACCAAGATTCTGTTAGTTGTGATTGTGACCTTTGCAATAGTCGGTTAAGTTATAACAGGGCACCTCATTCCCTTCCCATGTGGTGAATGCTCAGTCCTCACTCAATAAGCCAGAGCTCAGGTTCTGTTGATAGACATTGTGGCATTAGAAATGTTGGTATAGTTTACCACTGGCAGGATGAGAGATCACTGTGGGCTATGACTCAGAAGAAGGTCCAAGATGGTAGATCCAGAGCTTAGTCAGTCCACCTGAGGTGGCCACTTCCTAATGAAGGAGACTAATGAAGGGGCTGTGCTTCTGGGCTTTTCCTATCACATTCTTGTAAAAATAATAAGGCAAATTTACAGGACAGTACCCAGTCCTTGACTCTTCCGGGGTTCTCAAGTGTTTCCTATCTATTAAATAAAGGTTGGCAACATTATTTATTCCATCAATCCTTGTTCCCAGGCTGTCACATCTGCTGGTACCTCTAACCTTTGTTGCTTGATCCAGACCTGCCTAAGTCATTCAATTCAGGAAGAAAAGTTATGTCCTATACAAACTTGTCACATCTGATAATGTTGCCTATATGGATAGAAGGATCAGATTGTTACTAGAGGGACCCAACTGCCCTGGTATTTCTAAGTCCCATCCTACACCCTGTGAGGTCCCATGAAAGGGAGGCATCCGGAAGAAGCATTGTTAGAGTTAGTCTCAGTCAATGGTACTATGGTGTCCTGAACTGAAACTAGTCCTCCTCCCCTTTTCCTAAAGGGAAAAGGACAAAAAGAACAGCTGGGAACACTGAGAGTGGGGTTTTTCAGGTGCAGTCTAATGAAGCAACTGTCTGGTCCACTTCTGTTCCCACCAAGTTCTACATGTGCTGCAGTGCTGTCTTTCTCTCACCGTGTAGTTTAGTGTATATACAGGTCTGGTCAGATGAAGATATCACCCATCTAGCAAAATATCTTGATGCTCTTTTTTCAGTTACTGTGTGAGCCAGCTTACAAGCTGTCTCCAAGCAAGACTAAGGCAGTCCTAGAATCCATATGACTGATATATATTTGTTAAAGACTATGACAACAGGAAGCAAGCTGTTGTCATAGTTATTGCCTCCCTATAGGGAATTCTTTAATAATCTAGTCACTCAGTTGTCCTTATCTTGACCAGATGACTAGAATGTCAGTAAAAGCCCAGGAGTTGGTGAAAATGTAGTACAATATGCTGGTAGGGGTGGCCTGCATGGCTATCATTAGTGGATGTAGTTTGACCCATTAGACAGAGTGTTGATGTTCAATCTCAGTAAAAACATAGACATTTACCAGCCAGATGGGGAATGCTTCACAGTGGACCCAATCTGCTTTTCATTTTGGATAGTCATCAGTGAATCATGCCATACCATCAGTAGGTACCACAGGAGCCAAATCAGCCCCTGCAGGTCACCTGGTCCATTCTAGTAAGCCAGTCATTTGTTCATGGAGCTTCCTGATTCCTTGGGGTCCTGGCTTGCTCTGATATTGAGTATACCAATTCTATTTGATAAGTGGATTCTGTTGACCTTGTCCAATTTTATTGGTGGAGTTTGTAAGCACCTAAGTAAAAACAGGCAGTTCATATCAGAGCATCACATATGGCATTCTGGCTGTAAGACATTCAGTATCCATCAGTGCCCAATAGCAAGCAGGAAGTTGCCATAAAAAGAAGAAGGGGATGAAGTATATCTGGTGGCTACCTCAGAAAATTTACTTGTTCAAAATCTGAAAGACTGGTGCACTCCAGGGGCAGCTTTCTGTTGACATAGATAATAAGCATTATGTGTGCAAGTTACAAACGCCTGTAATTCCATTGGTCTCGTAAGCTGTGAAAGTTTCAAGGAGGTGTCTAAGCATGGCTTATTGAATTGTTTATAATGCCCCTTCAAAGTTTTTGACTTTTTTAGTTGTTTTGACTAAGGGGGCCAAAAGAACACCCAGGTGGGGTATATACTGTATTCATTACCCAAAGAAGCTTATCAGCTGTTCGGACTTCCCTGTGATTAGTGAGTACCACCAGGATCAAAGGCTTTTGCTTGAGTGTATCTGAATATTTCTTTGGCTTCCCACCTAATTAACCTTTGCATTCAGCTTTTGCATTCACAAAATAACACTCCAATCTGGCTGGTCAAAAAGACCTCCATGACATTGTTAGTCTTAATGTCATGGAGGTCTTTTTGACCAGCCAGAGTGGGGTGTAATTTTGTGACAGGATTATTTGTAACATTTGCATCTGTAGCAAGTTCTCAGTTAACCAAATAATGTCCTACTCTCAAGTTAGTTTTGTAGTACTGCTTTTGTTGAAAACTCATTGGGGCTAAGGTAGTGTAGGTGACAAGCAGTAGATATGTCTTATTGTTATGGTTTGAATTGTTAGTCATGAGAGAGGATAATCCCTCAGGATCAGTGCAATAAGTAGTAAAAATGTCAATGTTTAGAATGCCCTGTGTGGGCAGAACCATGGTGATTGACATCTGGCATGCCCCGAAGTGTCCTACACTTAGGCAGATAGGTACCATGGGTTACTGTGTTTGTCTCAAAATCTCCTGATGTCATCAGCTTAATTGCTTCTCTCTTTCCCCCTTTTATCTTGACAGGAGTAAATAACCATTGACCTCCAGTGAAGACTCAGAGGTGTTGGCTCTGTCCCTAACTGCGTCATCTAGACTGAGACATTTGCATTTGCAATATCTTTTTTTTCCCAAAGAAACACACCAACCAAGCAGCATATGACTTGCTTGTTTTTTTCTTCATCTCAAAACCCTTCCCACTCGAAGCTGCACAGCAGGTGGTAAGTGGCAGGAGAGTAAAGGAAACTTCATCTGTATTCACAGCCCTTTCCCATCCTTGCATTACCGCCTCAGCTTCACCTCCTGTCAAATCAGTGGCAGCACTGAATTTTCATAGGAGCGCGAACCCTATTGTGAACTGCACGTACGAGGTATCCACATTGTACAATCCTTATGAGAATCTAATGCCTGATGATCTGAGGTGGAGGTGAGGTGGTGATCCTAGTGCTGGAGAGTGGCTGCAATACAGATAAACATTAGCAGTGAGGTTTGACTGCACAGAGACCATAATAAATCAATTGCTTGAGTATTCATATCAAAATAATAATTTCATAATAAAAATTATCTCATTATATATTACAATGCAATAATAATGGAAATGTAGTGCACAATAAATGTAATGTTCTTGAATCATTCCAAAACCATACCCTCACCCCAAGTTCATGAAAAAATTGTCTCCCACAAAACTGGTTCCTGATGCCAAAAAAGTTGAAGACCATTGCTTCAGAACACTAATCTCTCTTTCTGTGCAGGCCCACACTGTGTGTGTTGGCCCCCTCTCAGATGCCTCAGAGACCATCTTAGTACATCATGTTTGTGACTTGTCGGGTAGCTTGGCATCTTTATTTACATTTTGAGCTCTCTAGTTCCAAGAATTAGTGATCATATAAGTGTTCCCTTGGCTCCATATTCCTTTCTCTTTGCCTCAGTTCACACAGTTTTTTCACATCATGTGTAGTAACTTATATCCCATTTATAAATCGTGTTTTTCTATAACTTATCCAGAAGCATGTCCAACCACTGCATAATGAGGCTGGCAGTTTTGCTCTGGGTCAGGTATTAGGAGGTACCGTCTTTCCTGCTTCAAAAGGAAGTCATAGTTCTGTCAGACAAGACACTGCCTGCTGTGCCATTTTTGTAAAACAGGTTCACTGTACACTATAGAACACTCCCACATATAAGTTACACGGGGCTAATTGTATTTATTACAATCAGGCAGCAAAGAACAACAAAAGCCTGCTGATCAGAGTCCGTATTCCAAGGCCCAGGAAAGCTACTATGGTGGATGATGTCTCCTGTTCATGCTCATGCCCACTTTCACTGCAGCTAAGGGACCCCAAAAAGAAGCTTGCCCTGGGTTTTATACCAGGGATCAACACGACACACTAGGCTAAAATGTGGAAGGACACCCTATTTCTAGGAATGACTGAAACAAGACCTGGACTGCTCTGGCCAGTTCTTCCCTATCTTAGGATGTCATATTCCCAGCACATTCTGTGCTTATTCTTGAAAACTACAAATGAGAAAAAGGGAAAAATCTTGGGTCAGTCCAAGGTCACTCAGAGAATTGTTCTGCACCATCCTTCAGCAGTCCACTTCCAGATTTGATTTCTGTTGTTTGCCATGCTCATATCTTAAATGATAGAACAGATCAGTTGGTCTTTTAAAATGTATTTCAGCACATGGATTCCTGGTACTCAGATGACTGGAATTACATTCTGTTAACTCTGCTATTCTTTTTTTTTTTTTTTTCCATATCTGTCTCTCCCTCAAAAACTCAAAGCACTCACTTTTGCATCTCTAAGGACTTATTCAATGAGAAAGATAATTTAAGTAGCTGGGAGGTTTTAATGTGGAAATATGTTTTTATTTACCTGAGAGTTTATGATGTAGCAATACTTTTGCTCTTTTTTCTATAATCTGTAGTTAAGAAAATTGATATTTTGTAAATTTGTCTGAGAAGTAACTAGGCTCTTTCTATATCTTCAGAATTTTTTTAAACTGTGAAATAACTATACATATAGACAAAGAAAGGTTTATTTGGACAAATTGTTGGCATTATCCCAGTGCTTAGAATGTTGTATTTAATATTATATGATATCTTACATAGTGTAGTATCCTGTTTATTATATATTGTTGCAATATTATTATATTGTAGATATGTATTATTTATTATGATTATATTAATCTATTTTATAATACAAACCCTTTAAGGTTTGTCACAATTAAGTAGTTTGTATTCTGTAGACAATAGATTCTTTAACTTTTATTCCATTATATGTAGTTAGTAATCAATCATGTCCTTGTAGATCTTGCTGCCAATATATGCACTAGAAAGAATGCAAAAATAAGTGTCCCAGACAATACCTTTGAAGAATTCAGATTTTTTTCAGTTTTTTCAAAGTCAAGACAGGTAATGTTTTAGAAAGAAAGATCACCTTGAATGTGTGTATGCTTATATTTAAACAGTATACTTTTAAAAATGTATATGTTACCTTTGGATTAGCAATCTCTACAAAATTGGAAATGTTTTTTGACCTTTTATAAAAAAAATTGAAATACCATGGTACATGATTTAGTTTGAAATAATCCAAAGGTCATGTCCTTATTGATATTTGAAAGAAGACAGTAGGAGTTCCAGAAAACAAAGGCATTTTCTGGAATTAAGTAGAAAATCAATATAGCAATTATGCTTCTAGCCAAATGATTTACCTTATATCTTCTAAATTCTGCTCAATTCCTTTGTACACTAAGAGAAAAAAATAAAATGTAACAGATGATTCATTTGTAGTGAAATGTGGTCTCTGGTTGTTGGTGAATAAGAAAGAAACAATATCTCAAAGGTACTAGGTACTTATCAGAAAATTGATGTTGGAACAATTATTATTGCCAGTACAATACAATGGAAGATTGTAGGACTGGAATATAACTGATGTATTCCATTGGATTTATTTTGGTTGAAGCCCAAAGTAGTGAATAATTGTTGCTCCTTGACTTGTTTGTAATTTAGAAACAATAATGGCACATGAAGAATGCTTGTGAGTAACTGATTAAGAGGTGCTGGCAGTTGCCAAATCCAATGAATGTCAAATATGATTCTGTTCTGCTCTATCAATGGTCTGTCATGGATAAAACAAAGTATTTACTCTGGAAATAGACAATTTGAAACACTAATTGACTGATGTAAACTTGTTGATTTTAGCAAAAAGCAGAGATGAATATTACAATTTTATTACAGGGGATCTATGATCCTCATTATGATTTATTCACTTTTTATTTTTTGAAAATTTATTTTTTATTTTTAAAATTTATTTTATTTTAAAAATGTAGGGTACAAATCAGGATTATGTATACAAGTGGTCATTGTACAGGTAAAGTTTAGGCTCCCTTTGGTCCCCACTTTGCCTGGTTTAAGATCAGGTATCCTTGTTGATGTTATGTTCCCTACCCCACTCCCTTGGCTAATGCCATTCCCTTTCTTATAGTATTATGGTAAATGCTCAGGGTTCACTTATGCATAAAATATGTGGTACTCAGTTCTTTGTTTCTGTGATAAATCACTGAGTATGATAGACTCTAAATTCATCCAAGTTGCTGTGAAGTCCATAGTTTGTTCTTCTATATGGCTGTGTAGCATGCCATAGTGTATATGTACCACTTCTTAAAAATCCAGTCAAATTTTGATAGGCAGCACGATTGGTTCCATGTTTTTGCTATTGTAAATAGTGCTGCAATAAACATGCGTGTGCAGGTATCTTTTTTGCAGAGTGATTTAACAACCTCCGTTATATTCCCAGAAGGGGTATTGCTGGGCTGTATGGAAGATCAATTTCTAGTTCTTTTAGGAATCGCTACACTATTTTCTGTAGAAGTTGAACTAGTTTGCATTCCCAGCAACAATGTAGAAGCAGTCTCTTCTCCACATCCTTGCCAGCACCTGTTTTTTTTTTTGTTTGTTTGTTTTAATGATGGCCATTCTTACTGGAGTTCAGTGGTGTCTCAATATGGTTTTGATTTGCATTTCTCTGATAATTAGTGAGACTGAACATTTTTTCATGTGTCTGTTGGCTGCTCATATGTCTTCTTTTGAGAAGTGTCTATTTATGTCTTTTGCCCACTTTTAAATGCGGTTATTTGTTTATTTTCCTTTCAGCATCTTTTAGTTCCTGGTAGATCCTGGTTGTTAGGCTTTTGTCAGATAGGTAGTTGACAAATTTTTTTTCCACTCTGTGGACTATCTCCCTACTTTCTTGATAGCTTCTTTTGCTTTGCAGAAGCTTTTCAATTTGATGAGGTCCCACTTGTCTATCTTTTATGGCATAGGGCTTTGGGGTTTTGATCAGTAATTGCTTGCCTATTCTGAGTTCCATAAAGATGTCACCTGCATTTTTTAAGATTCGTAAAGTTAAGAATATTATGTTTATGTCTTTGATCCATTTAGAGTTGATTTTTGTGTATGGTGACAGGTAGGGTTCCTGTTTCATTCTTCTGCAATGTGGTCAGCAAATTTTCCCAGCACCATTTACTGAATAGGTTCTCCTCTCCCTAGTGGTTGTTGCTGGAGGTTTTGTCTATGATGAGTTGGTTAGGAAATTGAGGTTTTGCTTCCAGAATCTCTGTCCTGTTCCATTGACTATATGGCAGTCCTTGTACCAATACCAATACTTGTTTTGATTATTGTAGCCTTATAATAAAGTTTAAAGTCCGAAAATGTGATACCTGTTGCTTTATTTCTTTTGTTAAGGATTGTTTTGGCTATTTTTTGGTCATTTATTTTTCCATAGGAATTTCTGCATTGTTGTTTGCAGGTCTGAAAAGAATGATGTTGGTAATTTAATGGATATAGTGTTGAATCTGTAGATTGCCTTTGGTATGATGGGCATCTTAACAATGTTGATTCTTCCTATCCATGAGCATGGAATATTTTTCCATTCCATTTGTTTGTGTCATCTTTGACTTCTTTGAGCAGTGTTTTGTATTTTTTGTTGTAAAGATCTTTTACTTCTCTGGAAAGATGCTGAGGTCGGTCTTTCCTTCCTTCCTACCTTCCTTATTTCCTTCCTTTCTTCCTTCCTTCCTTCCTTCTTTCTTTCCTTCCTTTCTTTCTTGTGGCTATTGTGAATGGGATTGTGTTTTTAATTTGGTTCTCTGCCTGTTTGTTGTTGGTGTATAACAGTGCATTTTGTCTTTTGCACATTTATTTTGTACTCTAAGACTTTTACCAAGTTCTTTATCAGTGCAAGGAGACTTTTGACAGATCCTCTTGAATTTTCATCAGCAAAGAGGAATAAGCTGATTTCTTCTCTTCTTATGTGGATACCCCAGATTTCCTTCTCCTGTCTAATCACTCTATCTAGAATTTTCAGCACAATGTTGAACAGGAGGGGTGAGAGTAATCAGTTGGGTCTTGTTTCAGATTTTCAGAGAAAATGCTTCCAATTTCTGTCTGTTTAGCAATATGTTGGCTGTGGGTTTATCATAGATGGCTCTTACTATTTTGAAGTATGTTTCTTCTATGCCTAGGGTTTCTATGCACAGTTTTTTATCAAGAAGCGATGCTGGATTTCATCAAAAGCTTTTTCTACATCTAATGATATAATCATGTGGTTCTTATTTTTGTATCTGTTGATGTATTTAATTACATTTATGGTCTTGCAGATATTGAACCAGTCCCACAACCTGGGAATGCAGACTTCTTGGTTATAGTGGATGATTTTTGAGATGTGTTGTTGGATCTAATTTGATAGAATCTTGTTGAGAATTTTTGCATCTATGTTCATCAGGGATATTGGCTTGTAGGTCTCTTTTTCTTTTGGATCTTTACCTGTTTTGGGTATCAGTGTGATGTTAGCTTCACAAAATGATTTGGAAAAAGTTCCATATTTCTCAATTGCCTGGAATACTTTCATTTGGAGTGATCTCCTCCTTGTATATTTTGAAAAACTCTTCTGGAAATTCATCTGGTCTGGGTTTTTTTGTTTTGTTTTGTTTTGTTTTTTGTAGTTTCCTTAGGACAGAGTCAATTTTCTGGGTTGTTTCTGGTCTATTTAAGATCTCAATTTCTTCTTATTTCAACCTTGGGAAGGTCGTGTGATGTTAGAAAGTCCCCCATTTCATTTTGGTTATGATGTTTGTTTTGATACAGGTGTGCATAGTAATCTTTTATAATCTTTTGTATTGGGGGGGTGAGTTGTGGCTTGATCTTTTGCATTTCTGATTGTGTTCCTTTGGGCTTTCTCTCTCTCTCTCTCTCTCTCTCTCTCTCTCTCTCTGGTCATTCTGGCTAGGGTTCCATCCTTTCAAAGGACCAGCTTTTTGTTTCATTTATTTTTCTATGGTATTTTTGTCTTCTGTGTTGTATTTGGTGAGCTGGATTCTCCTGCTGAAACTGGGGTTTTGGAGATCTTGTCTTTCCAGCGTCCTTAGGTGATTTCTTAGGTTGTCAACTTGTTCTCTATTTTCTTGATGTGTGTTTGTAGAGATAAAAATTCACCTTTTAGTACTGTTTTCATGATATCCCAGAGGTTTTTATGAGAAGTTTCTTTATGTTCTTTTGTTTCCAGGAATCTTTTAATTTCTGTTTTCATTTCTATGTTGACTCAGGAGTTGTTCAGCATCATGCTGTCTAGTTTCCATGACTTTCTGGATTTGGGGAAATTTTGTTGGTGGTGTAATTTATCTTTATTCTACTGTGTTCTGAAAAGGTGCATGGAAGTATTTCAACCTTGTGAAATTTGTTTATGCTTGATTTATGGCAAAGGATGTGAACAATATTGGAATACATTCCATGGGTTGATAAGTAGAATGTATATTTTTTGGTTGTTGGAAGGAGTGTCTGTAGGTGTCTACTAAGTACATTTGGTCAAGCATCAAGTTGAGGTTCCAGTTCTCTTTGTTGATTTTTTTGCCTTGATGATCTATCTAGAGTTGTTAGTGGGGTATTTAAGTTCCCACTATGATAGTGTCAGAGTCAATATCTTTTTGTAGTTTACTTAATAGTAGCTTTATGAAAGCTGGTGCTCCTGTGTTGGGTGCATATGTGCTCGGGAAATATCTTGGGATATATATGGATCGAATCTTTTATCATTATGTAGTGTCCCTTTGTATCTTTTAAAATTTTGGGGAGCTTAAAAGTTGTTTTGTCTGATATTAAAATCACAATACCCACCTTCTTTTGTGATTCATTCACCTGAAAATTTGTTTTGTATCCTCTGACTTTGAGTCTGCAGATATTCTTTGTGGTGAGATGAGTTTCCTGGAGTCATCAAATTACTAAGTCATGTGTTTTTATACAATTTTCCATTCCATGTCTTTTCAGTGGTGCATTTAGTCTATTCATATTCAAGCTGATTATTGAGATGTGAGAGTTTGTCCCTGCTATAAATAAGGCTGTTTTGTTTTTGTTTAGCTTTTGTGTTCTTATATTTGTGTATTTTAATTTTTGTGTGTATGCTGTGTGTTCTGCTGCTTCTGTGCTTGGTTGTGATCTTGTGAAGTATGTGTTTGGGGATTCTCCAGATCTCTTGTGCTTGCATTGTCTTCTCTTTGACCAGATGAGGGAAGTTTCCTTGAATGACCTCATGGAATGTTTGTTCCAAAGTGCTTTCCATTTCTCTTTCTATTACAGGTATTCTGATTAGACACAGGTTTGGTTTCCAGATAAAATAGCTGTCTTGAAAAGTTTCCTCTTTCTTCATAAATTTTTTCCTATATTTTTAATAGATTGTGTTAATTCCATATTTTCATTTTCCAGCTCTGAGATTATTTCTTTTGCGTGGTCAATTCTGCTTCCCATGCTTGTCAGTTTGTTATTTGTTTCTTTTATGGAGTTCTTTATATCTGTTTTTTCTATATATGTTTTCTTGAGTCTATCTAGCTCTGTTGAAATTTCATTTAGTTTTAGACCTTGCATTTCTTGATTTTTATTCATTCTAGTCAATGACTCTCTGATCTCCATAAGTACCTTATGAGTAGAGTTGTTCTGGGAGATAGCCATTGTTTGTCTCCCAGTAGCTGTTCTTTCTAGCACTGGTTCTTTGCTAGGATTGTTATTGTCAGTTTTCCATTGTTTTTTCTTCATTTGTAGCAGTTCTTTTATCTTTCTCTTTAATTCCATTGCTCAGTGGAAAATGGAGAAGTAGTTACTTCTGATATTTGCTCTACCTTTTGTCTTTGCTTGATTTGGGGTTCTGGGTTTGTTCAGTTATAAAGTAGGGCTGGAGGTGGTGTGTTGTGCTATCTATTTACAATTTTGATCACTTAATACATTTTGGGGGGGTTGCAAGGTTTCTGAACCTATTGGCAGGTCATAATGTTTGCTATCTGGCATTTGAGTCAGCTGGGACTAGTTCTTTTTCTCTGCACAATATGACTTTACAGTGAGTATGCTTTTATGGCCCCTGATATAAGAGGGAAAAGAGGGAAAAAAGAGAAAGGAGGGGAATGAGAAAAAAGAGAAAATATATATAAAAAGAAAGAAAGAACAAATAAAGAGAAATGGAAGAAGGAAATAAAAGAGAAAAACAACCAAAAACCAAAGAAACCAAAGGAGATAATCAAACAAACAAACCAATACCCCCACCAAAAAGAAAGAAATAAAGTTGATAAAGAGTCCTCAGCTTTAGTATGTCTCTTTGAGAGGGGTGGCTTCCTCTTGTGATGGCTTCTGCGACTGCAGGGCTGTTTCTGCAGGTTCCCTGTTTGCCATAGGAACTTAAGATGTTAGGGTCTTCAATCCCTGTTGCCTGAAATTGGTGCCGTCACACACACATGTGAGGGAAGTGTGTTGAAATAACTTGAGACAGTGTCTTTCGGGATCTTACCCCACCTTCCTCTCCCAGCTTTGTCAAAGCTCCCAGGGCATCCAGTTCACAGCAGAAGAATGGAGGCTCCTTTCTCTGCCCTGGACTCTCAATCACTTTCAATCACTGTTGCTAGGGGCAGGGGAGAGTTAGGCACTCATCAGCCTTCTTCTCGGCATTTCCACTTTCTGGGTCTATTGCCCAGCAGCTGGCTCAGGGTTGAGGGTGCATCATCTGGAGTTCCCCAGCTGCTATTACCCTCCAGGGCTTGCGCACTGGGGGCAATATTCTCTGAAGTAGCAAAGAGTAACCCCAATGCAACATAGAGATAACGCCTTGTCTCAAAATGCATTTATTCTGTTCCACAGAGGCCACCCTGGACCACTTCTCTGGCTACACATTAGAGAATCTGCTCAGATGCTGTTTCTGTCACCAGTGGAGTTGACGGCTCCTTCTCCAGCAGTTACCACAGTCTCTGGATCTCAGAACCTAGTGGCAAAGCTCTAGAACCCAGTCCAGGTTGGGGGTGGTCTCCCTGCAGTTTCCTTAGGACGGTGTCTCAGGCTCCTTAGCTACACTCCCTCTGTGGCCCTCACTGCCAGCGTTCAGTCAAATGCCATGGTATTGGAGTCAGCAGTCACTCCAGCAGTTCTTCCCAGACAAAGCTCTGCTTATTTTAGAAAATGGTGCTCAACTTCTGCACTCCAGGAAGTGGTAGGGTCCGAGGAGACATTTGCAGCACCACTGGTTTCAACAAGAGGGCCTTGGCCACTTGCTCTGGAGTCTCCACTCAGTCAGCCACTCATACTCCCACTTACACACAGAAACACAAGCAGAGTTATCCATGCAATCGCTCACACACACAGGGACCCATGCATGTTATTATCCAGATGGCAATCCTCCTGGAAAAACTATGTTTTATTTTAATCAGTCAAGTGTCTTGTGTCTTTTGCTTTTAGGTAGTAAACAAGTATTTGTTAAATGTACTAATTAATATGCATTGAAATCAGTTTTTACTTCCTAAGGACATATCAAGAGGATCTAATGTAAAAAGAAGAAAGAGCCCTTGAGCAGATGAGAATATGGGAGAGGTACCCTGGTATAATGGTATGACTCAAAAAAAAAAAACAAAAAATTAGGTCTGGCTCAGTGGCTCACCCTGTAATCCCAACATTTTGGGAGACCAAAGCAAGTGGATTGACTGAGCCCACAGATTCGTGACCAACCCGGACAATTCGGCAAGACCTTGTCTCTATAATAAATAAAAATTAGCCAAGAGTGGTAGTGTGCACCTGTAGTTCTGGCTACTTGAAAGACTGAGGCAGAAGGATAACAGGAGCCCAGCAGGTTGATGCTGGTGACTGTGAGCATGCCACTGCACTCCAGCCTGGGTGACTGAGTGAGACTCCATTTCAAAAAAAAGAAAAAAAGTTAGTAGGCAGCTTGATGAGTATCTTCTTGAGTTCTTGAATGGATTAACAGATGAATCATGACTTTTGGTTTTGCTAGTGGATTCTGTCTAAAGCAGAAATAGTCTTCCATGTTGTATAGAAGCATAAATAAGAAAAACTGGGTTTTTATTCCGCATCTACTCTGATCTTTCCATGTGACATAAAACCAGACCTTAATCTCTCAGGTTCCCAGTAATAATCTATCTTGAGCTTGGATGGTTGAGGAAAACATTAGATATTACATTTACCAAAGGACTCACGACTCAAAAAGAATAATAAAACCATCTAACTCATACTGAGGAACTTTTAAAATCAAATGACTTGCAAAAAAGTGGCATATATATACTCAGTGCCCCTTTAGCAACTAAATTATAGAGCACAAATGAGATAGTACTTGTAAAGAAAAACATTTGGGGAAATATTAAATCATGTCAATTGTTTTCTAATGGGTAAAGAAAAGTCTATATAAAGGAGTCATGTAATCAAGGAGATGTATTCTGAATACCTTTAAAAAATGAAAAAATAACCAGTGGACAGCATCACAACCATACGCTTCTCTGAAGGTAAAACCAAAGAAACGCAAGCTTTAATGAATTGTGCGTTGTAAACTATAAATATTGAATATAACTGTGTAGATTGTACATAAGGAGCAATTTATGTATAATTTGAATTTTAGTGTATGTTTCCTCATCCATTTTAGCTCATATTCAGTAGGCAGGTACACCAGTAGGGCTATACTGATTACTTTTGACTGTTCAGTATCTGCAGATGATTCTGGTACCATACTGGTTGATAAATATTTGAACATGACTCCTACTTTCTTCTCCCTTTCACTCCTACAATATTTGCTTGTTAACAACTTTCTATGTGCATGCAATATAATTGGTACTTGATTTTTGACGGTTAAAAAAATAAATACCAGACATACTCACAGACCTCATTGAGATAAAAATACTGTGTGCCAAAATCTGTGCAAAATATTTTATGTTTATTAGGTTACATTACCCTCACATCACCTCTATCTGGTACATGCAGTAATTTATTTCAGTCCAGTAAATGTTCGGAGCTGGCCACGGAGGCCCACTGAGCGTTAGGGATCAGGAAGGGCCATTGACCCTGAGACCACTAGGATGCGTTTGGGAGCTATTGACCCCATTTTCTCCCCCTTTGTACTCAGCTCTAACCAGATTAAGCTCCTGTGAGCTCAAAACATAGAAACTCTGAGATCGGGACAAACACAAGCTAACTTTAGAAGCTCATTGCTCCCATTCTTCCACAAACTTCAGTTTTGGCTTTCACACAACTTATAATTCAAACTCGTGTCACATCTAAGAGCCTTAGTATGGTCACAGGCTTCTGGGCATGATCTTAGGACTTATTGAAGGTGTAAATTGTAGAGTACAGTTTTAGAAGACAGCCATTTTGTTGAAACAATGTGGCTGGGTTACTTGCAGGTAGCCCACTGTGAACTTTGGACTGGGTCACACTCCAAACATTCTGGGATGGGCCACTTTTGTTTGTAAAGTAAATACTTAAGCTTCTATAGAATTGTTTAACTTGGCATAAATCAATCAGTTTAGGATGAAAAAGATTTATAGAATATGTCAGTCACAGATTAGGTTATCCTCTGTTATGGGATTTTAAGATTATCATATGAAGAGGGTTTAAAGGCAATCATTGATTAAGTTTTCATGGATTAAGGTTTCTGGTGAGTGGGGGACACCCCTCCCACATCTGACTTTGTGTATAAAAGACCCGTTGCAATTCCCAGTAACACTTATCGCTTCTGCACTAGACTGGAGTCCAGTCTCTTTCTTTATCTCTCTCTCTTCCCCCCAATCGCCGATGCCGTCTCCACCTTTGGGGTACCCTGAACCCAGCTCGAGCTGGGCACTGGCAAGTGGTGCCTGAATGTGGTACCTCAAGGTAAGTTTTCTTTTTATTTTTCAGGATGGATAGGACCTCACCCAGGGTGCCGTGGACCCCTCTGTAGAGACAGGCAGAGCAAGGAAGGGTGAGCAGTTTAAGAGCCATGATAGAATCATGGGCCAGATTGAATCTAAAGAAAGGAACATGTCTACTAGTATTTTGAACACATTGTCCAATAGAGGAACCAATTGACTTGTCTTTTGCATTTTGTATGCCTTAGCTTTATGGAATATTATCTGAGATGCTTTAAATCCACAGCACGATTTCTCTAAAATTCCGGTAAAAAATAAAGACACTCCCCTGCTGTCCATAGCCTCGGTGCCTCCTTTAGACGATGAATTTTTCCCCGAGGAGGAAATGGAGGAAGTAATTGGGTATCATAAGTGAAAAAATCTTGTTAATGTTGCCAAGGCATCTCCTCCCATACCCTTTACTAGAAATAAGGTGAAAACACCAAAATTCACACCTGGGTATGTGTCTCCAGCTAAAGTAGGTATGCAGGGAGCCAGAAAAAAGGCAGAAGAAGAGGAAGATTTTACCTTGTCTTCTTGCTTTCCAGTAATTTATATGGAAGAAGGCACAGTAAACAAGGCACCTCACTGGGAGCTGCTACCATATAAATTAATTAAGGAACTTAAAGAGGCTTGTACTCAGTATGGTCCTACGGCTCCTTAATACTATTACTATTATGGAACAATTTGCCACTCGATGGATGACACCACAAGATTGGCGACGACTTGCTAAAAGCTGTTTGTCAAGAGGAGCTTATTTAATATGGGTAACTGAATTTGAAGATCAGGTAAAGATCCAGAAGGCTGCTAACCAGCAGAGGAATCCAAATCAGTTTCATATTTCTAGCAATATGCTGTTAGGAAAAGGATTATGAGTCAGTTGACAGTCAACTATTCTTACCCAAGGAAGTTTTACTCCAGGTAAATTCTTGTGCAAGTGAGGCTTGGAAGAAGTTACCTATTAATTCTGCTCAGACTGCCTCACTATCTGATCTTAAGCAGAAAACAGATGAAACTTACGAGGAGTTTCTCTCTAGACTTACAACAGCAGTAAATAGAGTAATCTCTAATGCAGAAGTGATGATTGTTATTGGGAATTACAATGGGCCTTTTATACACAAAGTCAGATGTGGGAGGGGCATCCCCTACCCACCAGAAACCTTAATCCATGAAAACTTAATCAATGATTGCCTTTAAACCCTCTTCATATGATAATCTTAAAATCCCATAACAAAGGATAACCTAATCTGTGACTGACATATTCTATAAACCTTTTTCATCCTAAGCTGATTGATTTATGCCAAGTTAAACAATTCTATAGAAGCTTAAGTATTTACTTTACAAATGAAAGTGGCTCATCCCAGAATGTTTGGAATGTGGCCCAGTCCAAAGTTCACAGTGGGCTACCTGCAAGTAACCCAGCCGCATTGTTTCAACAAAATGGCTGTCTTCTAAAACTGTACTCTACAATTTACACCTTCAATAAGTCCTAAGATCATGACCCAGAAGTCTGTGACCAATACTAAGGTTCTTAGATGTGACACGAGTTTGAATTATAAGTTGTGTGAAAGCCAAAACTGCAGTTTGTGGAAGAATGGGAGCAATGAGCTTCTAAAGTTAGCTTGTGTTTGTCCCGATCTCAGAGTTTCTATGTTTTGAGCTCACAGGAGCTTAATCTGGTTAGAGCTGAGTACAAAGGGGGAGGAAATGGGGTCAATAGCTCCCAAACGCATCCTAGTGGTCTCAGGGTCAATGGCCCTACCTGATCCCTATCGCTCAGTGGGCCTCCATGGCCAGCTCCCAACAAGTAAAGAAGGAACTGAGACACTACAAATTTAAGAATCTCATCAAAGGTCACCTGGATCTTAAAGATTTTCCTATTGCTGTAAATATCTTCAATAGGTCGTTAATATCACTCCCTTTATTGTAAGAATCTGATCATTTAATGTTACATTTGTGAAACTCCTGAACTCAAAATCCAAAACTTTTACTTCAATTAATGTATCTCAGGAAGTTCTGGCAATCCAGGGTAGGTATGGACTTTAGGCATGCCTGAAAAAGGGACCCCCCCATCCTCAAGTGCTGAACCAGGACCAGCTCTTGCACTCTATTGAACTCAGCTCTTTTTCACTGTACTGACTGACTCCCAGAGAGGATCCCTCCCTGTGCTTGCACAATGGCAGTCAGGGGCACCAGGGGCAAAATCTCTCCAATTTCAGCTCCAGATCAAAGAAGTGGGCATCTTTTCTGATGTTCTTAACAAAGACCCAAGGATTTAACCTGTCCTTATTTAAACTGTCCTGATGCAGACCAGCATGTGCCCTTTCTGATTTACCTGAATGGAGAATGCTTGCATGGGGAGAATTCCCCAATAAAAGGTGAAGATTTTTCCAGAAGCTGAGCACCTCTGTTTAGGCAAAAATAAACAAATATGCAGGGGTATCTGAGGTTCATTTGCCCCCTGACTGGCCTCAGAAGAGTTACTCCCTTTCTAGATCAGCAGCGTCTGGGAGCCTGCTCAATCTCAGCACTCAGGAGTGACTGGATGAGGGCAGTGGTGAGAAGATATACTTGAAACTTCAGACCACAAGAAGCCACTATGAAGTGCACATCACCATGTGTGTATATCAAGGTATTTGAAGCGGATATGAAGTTTCATGCCCATATCCACTCAGGCATTATGACTGTCATGCTCAACTGGTTTTCCACTCCCTGAGGATTCAATCTGTCAGCCAGAGTCTGCTGTCCCTTGGCTTCTGGCAGACTTGAAGGGTCAGAGAATTAACACTCCCTGGAAGCAGCCCTCAGCCAGTGATCCCTTCTCCAGTGGGATGACTCAGACACATGTGCCACACTGACTCCCACCTTCATCCCAGCGAGTACCAAGATCCAATGACTTGGCAGATCCAATGACTTGCATTTCTCTATCTGACTTTCTTGTTCCTCTGCAGTCCCTTTGTGATCACCTCGCAAATAAATCACTTTCTTTGAACCCTTGTCTCAGAATCAACAAATGCTCACATAAACCATGATTGCATAGAATCCAGGATTTTAAATATTTTTGCAAATTACTTGCGTTTAATTGTCACATATTTCCTATAAAAGCATAAAATGTAAGGGAGAGAAAGTGCATGATCTGCCTCCCAGAAATACACATATACACATGGAAACACACACACACACACACAGAATAGCTACATTTAGAATCTTTTATTTTAAGTTATTTATTTTCTTAAAAGTTGACATATAAAATCATGTCTTTATCTTGTGCTACATGATGTTTTGAAGTGTATATGCATTGTAAAATGGTTAAATTTAGCTAATAAACAAAGGTGTTACCTCGTATCATTTTTATGACAAAAACACAACATTCACTCTCTTAGTATTTTTTCTAGGAAAAATATTTCATCATTAACTACAGTCACCATGCAGCATAAATGATTTCTAGAACTTTTTCTTCTCATCTAACTATGAATATATATCATTTGACAAACACCTTCTCAACATTTCCTACCTCCTAAATACCTCTGCTTTGGTAACAAACATTTTACTCTTTACTTCTATGAGATCTTTTTTGGAGTATATATGTGACATCATGTGGAATTGATCTTTCTGTGCCTGGATTATTATACTTGTCATACTTTCCTCCAGTTCACCCATGTTTTTGCAAATTACAGGACTTCATTCTTTTTGTGCCTGAATAGTATTTCATTGTGCATATGTACCACATTTTCTTTATCTATTCCTCTGTTGATGAACATTTAGGTTGATTCCATATCTTGGCTATTGTGAACAGTGCTGAAATAAACATGGGAGTGCAGATATCTCTTCAACATAATGATTTTGTTTCATGTGGAAATCCAGAAATCCGTGCTAGGATTGCTGGATGAAACGGTAGTTCTATTTTTTTTTGAGAAACCTTCAGACTATTTTCCATAATAACTTTACTAATTTACATTTCCATCAGCAGTGATGAAGGGTTTCTTTTTCCACATCCTCACCAAAATTTGTTATATGTCTTTTATCATAACCATTCTAACAGGAGTGAGGTGATATCTCATTATAGTTTTGAATTGCATTTCTATGATTATTAGAGCGTTGTAAATATATTTATTGGCCATTTTATGTCTTCTTTTGAGAAATATCTACTCAGGCCTTTCCCCATTTTTAAATTAGGTTATTTATTTTAATGTTATTTGGTTGTTTGATTTTCTTATACCTTTTGGATATTAACTTCTTATCAGATGTGGAACTTCCAAACATTTTCTCTCATTCTATATGTTGTCTCTTCACTCTTTTGAATTGTTTCCTTTGTTGTGTAGAAGTTTGTAGCTGGCTATAATCCCATTTGTCTTTTTTGCTTTTGTTGCCTGTGCTTCAAAGTCATTCAGAAAATCAATGCCTAGATCATCATCATATAATTTCCCCCCTATTTTCTTCTAGTAGCTTTATAGCTTTACATTTAAGTCTTCAATCTACTTTATTTTTGTAAATAGTGAGAGACAAGTGTCTAATTTCATTCTTCTGCAGGTGGAAGTGGAGATCCAGTCTTTCCAGTGTTGTTTATTGAAGAGACTCTTTTCCCCATGTATGTTCTTGGCACCTTTGTTGAAAATCAGTTTGCTAAAAAAGCATGAACTTGTTTCTGGGCTCTTTATTCTGTTCTATTAGTCTAGGTATCCATTTTTATGACAGTATTATGCTGTTTGGGTTACTATCCATTTGAGTATATTTTGAAGGCAGATAGTGTGACACCTTCAGCTTTGCTATTTTTGCTCAAGATTGTTTTGACTTTTCTGGGTCTTTTGTGGTTCTCTATGAATTTTATAATTGACTTTTTTATTTCTTTGAAGAATTGTACTCAAATTTTACATGGATTGCATTGAATCTGAGGATTGCTTTTGGCAATATAAACATTTAAAATATTAATCCATGAACATGAATATATATTTCTATTTAATTGGATCTTTTTCAATTTCTTTCATCACTATTAGTTGATTGTTAGTGAATAGAAATGCTACTGATTTTTGTATGTTGATTTTCAACCCTGCAAGTTTACTTAATTTATTTATTTGTTCATATGGTTTTGGGCAGAGTCTTTAGAGTTTTCAGTAAATATCAACATGTCTGCAAATGTGGATGATTTAATTTTTTCTTCTCCAAATTGGATAACATATATTTCTTTCTCTTACCAAATTGCTCTGGTCAATCTTCTGACTCACTAGTGATATGTTCAAATATTCTATTTCTTCATAATTTGCTATTGGAAGGTTGTGTCTGCCCAGGGTTTTATTCATTTCTTTTAGGTTATCCAATTTATTGGTGTATAATAATTCATAATTATCTCTTATGATCCTTTGTATTTCTGCAGTATCAGTTGCAATGTCTCCTTTTCCATCTCTGATTTTATTTGTGTCTTCTTTGTTCTTAGTCTAGTTTAAACACATCTCAAATATATATTTTCAAAAAGCTATTTATTTAATTGATCTTTTGTGTTGTTTTTCTAGTCCCCATTTTATTTATTTCTTCTCAGGCTTTTATTATTTGCTTTCTTGTAGTAATTTTGAGTTGGGTTTGTTCTTGTTTTTCTAGTTGTACAATATGCAATATTAGGTTGTTTACTTGAAATTTTTCTTCTTTTTTAGAAGAAGTTTATTGCTAAAAACTTTCTTCTTTGAAGAGTTTTTGCAATATATCAGCTTTTGGTGTGTTATGTTTTCAATCTCATTTATCTCAAACATATGAAAAATTTTTTTAAAGATGTGGGGTATAATTCAGGATTAAGTGTACAAGTTGTCATCTTATAGGCAAAGTTTGGGCCTCTCTTTGGTTCCCATTTTGCCTGGTTTGAAATCAGGTACCCTTATTGATGTTATGTGTCCCATCCCCCAGCAGATTCTGGCTACTGCCATTCCCTTTCATACAGTATTATAATAAATGCTCAGGGTCCACTTATGAGTGAGAACATATGGTATTCAGTTCTTTGTTTCGGTGATAAATTACTGAGTTATAAACTCTAAATCCATCCAACTTGCTGCAAAGTCCAAATTTTGTTCTTCTTTAAGGCTACATAATATTTCATTGTGTATGTGTACCACATTTTAAAAATCCAGTACAGTTTCAATTGGTAGCATGGTTGGTTACATGATTTTCCTATTGTAAATAGTGTTGCAATAAACATGCTTATGCAGGAATCGTTTTTGTAGAGTGATTTAACTTCCTCTGGGTATATTCCCAGAAGAGGGATTACTGGGTTGTATGGAAGGTCAATTACTAGTTGTTTTAGGAAACGCCACACTGTTCTCCATAAAGGCTGAACTAGTGTGCATTCCCACCAACAGTGTAGAAGCGTTCTCCTTCTCTTGATCCTCGCCAGCATCAGTGGTCATTCTTACTGGAATTAAGCGGTATCTCAATGTGGTTTTAATTTGCATTTTTCTGATGATTAGTGAGGCTAAGCATTTTTTCACGTGACTGTTGGTTGCTTGTATGTCTCCTTTGGGAAGTATCTATTCATATATTTTGCCCACTTTTTAATGGGACTGTTTTTCCCCCCTTTTGGCACATTTGAGTTCCTTGTATATTCTAGATGTTAGGCATTTGTCAGATATGCAGTTGGAAAATATATTTTCCCATTCAGAGGGCTGACTCCCCACTCTTTTGTTGATGGTTTCTTTTGCTTTGCAGATTTTCAGTCTGATGAGGTCCCACTTGTCAATCTTATCTCTTTTAGCATGGACTTTTGGAGTTTTGATCAGAAATTGCTTGCCTATTCCAATTTCCATAAGGGTGTCTTCTGCATTTTCTAAAATTCTTAATGTTTGAGGTTTTATGTTTAGGTCTGTATCCATTTGGAGATAATTTTTTGTGTATGGTGATAGGTAGGTGTTCTGCATCATTCTTCTGGATGTGGTCAGCCAGTTTTCCCAGTATCATTTACCCAATAGGTTCTCTTCTACCCAGTGATTGTTGTTGGAGGTTTGTTGAAAATGAGTAAGTTGAGAAATTGAGGTTGTGCTTCTGAAATCTCTATCCTGTTCTATTGTTTATATACCTGTTCTTGTACCAAAACCATGTTGTTTTGATTATTGTAGCAGTATAGTAAAGTTTAAAGACAGGAAGTGTGATATCTCCTGCTTTGTTTCTTTTTGCATCTAGGACCGTCAGGGATGTTGGCCTGTAGTTCTCTTTCTTTGTTGGATCTTTACTCTGTTTGGGTTTCAGTGTGATGTTAGCTTCATAAAATGATTTGGGAGAGTTCTGTCTTTCTCAGTTGAGTAAAATACTTTCAGTACAATTGGTATTAGCTTCTTCTATATGTTTTGTAGAATTCCACTGGAAATCCATCTGGTTCCAGGTTGGTTTTTTTTTTTTTTTTTGGCAGGTAGTTTTCTCATGACAGAGTCAATTTCCTGGATTGTTATTTATATAATGAGAATCATAATGACTTGTTTCAGCCTTGAGAATTGTGTGATATCAGAAAGTTCTCCATTTTATTTAGCTTGTCAATTTTTTCCAGACAGATGTGCATAGATATCTCTGATATTCGTTTGTATTTCTTTGGGGTCAGTTGTGACCTGACTTTTTGTTTTTTTGTTTCTGGTTGTGTTTATTTGGGCTTTTTCTTTCTTTTGGACATTCTGGCTAGTGCCCCCTCAATCTTGTTTATCCTTTCAAAGAACAAGCTTTTTGTTTTGTTGATTTATTCCATAGTATTTTTGTCTTCTATTTCCCATATTTGGGCTTTTACTTTAATGATCTTCTGTTGAAGTTGAGGTTTCAGTGGTCTTGTCTTTCCAGCTCTCTTACGTGATTTGTTAAACTGTCAACTTGTTCTCTTTATTCTTTTGATGTGTATTCATAGAGAAGTAAATTCTGCTTAGTACTGATTTGATGGCATCTCATATATTTGGTAGGATATTTCTTCATTTCATTTGTTTTAACTTCTGTTTTGATATCTGTGTTGACCCAGGAGTTGTTTAGCATCATGTTGTTTAGTGTCTATGTCTTTGTGGGTTTTAGGGGAATTTTGTTGGTGGTATAATTTACTTTTATTCTACTGTGGTCTCAGAAGGTGCATGGCAGTATTTCAACCTTATGAAATTTGTTTATGCTTGATTTGTGGTCTAGGATGTGGTCGACTGTGGAGTATATTCTGTGATGAGTAGAATGTATATTCTGTGGTTGTTGGAGGAGTGTTCTGTAGGTATCTACTAAGTCCATTTGGTCAAGCATCGAGTTGAGGTTCTGAATCTCTGTTGATTTTTTTTTGCCTTGATAATCTATTTGGGATGTTAGTGGGGTACTTAAGTTTTCAGATATGATAGTGTTAGAGTCAATATTATTTTTTATTTTACTTAGTAGTTGCTTTATACAAGCTGGTGCTCTTACGTTGGGTACATATATGTTTAGAATGGGTATTTCTTGTTGATAGATCAAATCTTTTGTCATTATGTAGTGCCCCTTTGTATCTTTGAAAGTTTTTGATAGCTTAAAGGTTGTTTTGTCTGATATTAAGGTTATGACTCCTGACCTCTTTTGTATTCCATTCACCTAAAAATTTGTTTTCCATCATTTAACTGTGAGCCTGTGGCATGCTTTGTGGTGACATGAGTTTCCTGGAGACAGCAAATTACTGAGTCATGTTTTTTTGTTTTTTTGTTTTGTTTTTTTTTTGTTTTTTACCAGTTTTCTATTCTGTATCTTTTCAGTGGTGCATTCAGTCCATTCACATTCAGGCTGATTATTGAGATGTGAGAGTTTGTTCCTGTCATAATGCTCTTACAAGGTTGTTTTGTTTTCATGTAGCTTTTCATAGATGTATTGTTTTCATTTTTGCAGGTTTGCTATGTGTTCTGCAGCTTCTGTGTTTGTTTGTGATATTGTGAAGTATATGGTCTTTCTTTCTTTTTTTTTCTTCTGTGCACAGCACCTTTTTAGGAGAATCCTGTAGAATTGGTCTGGGCTGGGCTCGGTGGCTCAGTCTGTAATCCCATGCCTTTGGGAGGCTGAGGTGAGTGGATTGCCGGAGACCCACCTGGGCAACTTGGCAAGACCTTATCTCTACAATAAATCAAAAATCAGCTGGGCGTGGTAGTGCATGCCTGTAATTCCAGCTACTGGGAAGGCTGAGGCGGAAAGATCACCGGAACCCAGCAAATCGAGGCTGCAGTGGCTGGGAGCGGCCACTGCACTCCAGTCTGGGCAACAGAGTGAGACTCCAACTCAAAAAAATAAATAAATAAAAAAGAATTGGTCTGGAAGTAGCGTATTCTCTTAGGATTGAATTCCTGAGAAGGATTTTAAGTCCCCATTGCTGATGAAGCTTAGCTTGGCTGGGGAGGAAATTCTTGGTTGAAATAGTTTATCTTTGAGAACATTAATTAGTGGGGTCCAACTTTTTCTGTCTTGTAGTGTTTCTGCAGACAAGTTTTCACAATTCTGATTGGCCTTCCCTAGTAAGTAGTCTGACTGTTTCCATTGTTGCTTTTGGATTTTTTCTTTTATACTTACTTTGTGTAGGTGAATTATTTTGTGTCTAGGTGTTGGTCTCTTCATAAAATGTATTGAAGGGGTTCTCTGAATTTCTTGTACTTAATATAGTCATCTCTCTGGCCAGATGAGGAAAAATTTCTTGAATTATTACATGGAATGTTTGTTCCAGTGTATTTTCTGTTTTTCTTTTTATTTCTGGTATTCTGATAAGACATATATTTGGTTTCTTGATACAATCACACATGTCTCGGAGGGTTTCTACTTTCTTCTTAAGTTTTTTTATTCCTATATTTTTAATAGATTGGGTTAATTCCATACTTTTGTCTTCCAGTTCTGAGATTCTTTCTTCTGCTTGGTCAATTCTACTTTCCATGCTTGTAAGTTTGTTATTTATTTATTGGATGGAGTTCTTTATTTCTAAGTATGCTTTCTTGAGTTTCCAGCTCAGTTTCAATTTCATTTAGTTTTAGCCCTTGAATTTCTTGATTTTTATTCATTCTATCTAATGATTCTCTGATCTTCATATGTACTTTCTGGGTACTGCTGTTCTTGGAGATACTCATTGTTTGTACCCCAGTAGGTATTCTTTCTAGCACTGATACTTTGATGGGACTCTGATGGTTACCAAAAGTTCTTCGTTGGTTTTTCTCCATTTGTAGCAGTCCTCTTATCTTTTTCTTTCATTTTGTTGTTCAGTGGAAAGTAGAGAAGTAGTCACTTCTGATATTTGCTCTATCTTTTGTCCTTTCTTGAACTGGGACTCCAGGTTTGTTCAATTATGGAGTAGGGTTGTGGGTTGGGCATTGTGCAGTCTCTGCAATTTTTGAGCTCTTACTAGCAAATGGGGATTTATGCAAGGATTAAGAGACTATTGACATGTCATAATGTGTGCTATCTGGTTAATGGGCCAGCTGGAATTCACTCTCTGACTCTGCACAAATGACCTTATAGTGAGTATGTCTGCATATCCCCTGAGTCTAAGACTGGGTATAAGAGGTAAAAGAAAGGAAAGAAGGAGCATAAAAAGGGAGAGAAAAAGAGGAAAGATGAAAAGAAAATGAAACAAAACAAAGAAGAACAAAGAAAGAATTAGAAGGAGGAAAGAAAAGAGAAGACTAACTAGCAAACAAAGCAACCAATGAGATAATCAAACAAAAAAACCAATAACCCCCACAGGAATAAAAAAAGTTGATAAAGAAATCTTGGCTTTACTATGCCACTTTGAGAGGGAGGGCTTCCTGTTGCGATAGTTTTGCAACTGTAGGTCTGATACTGCAGGATCCCTCTTTGCTGTTGAAGCTTAAGATGTTAGAATTTTTATCTGCTCCCTGCTGTTAGTACCCAGTAGATGCTATGTGAGGGTGAAGGCTAAAACAACTTGACACAGGGTCTCTCGCTTTCCTCTCCCAGAGGGGACACAGCTCCCAGGGCATTCAGTTCATGGTAGGGGAATGAGGTCTCCTGTCTTTGCCCTACCCTTCTAATCTCTTTTGCTTGTTGCTAGGGGTGGGGAGGTAGATAGGCACTCACCAGGCTCCTTCTTGATGAGGTCCACTGTCTGCATCTATCACCCAGCAACTGGCTCAGGGTGGAGGGTGAATCGTCTGGAGTTCTGCATCTGCCACTACCTGCCAGGGTTTGTGCAATGGAAGCAATGGTCTCTAAGATCGCAAGGAGCAGCTCCAGTGCAATGCAGGATTAGCTCCTGGTCTCAAGATGCAGTTCTGCTCTTCCACAGTGGCTGCCCTGGAGCACCTCTCTGTTTAGTTGTTAGAGAGGCTGCTCAGTTTCTCTACCAGCTGCTGTTCCTGCCACTAATGGGGTCAATAGCTCCCTACCCAGCAGTTACCAGTCTGTGGATCTTGCGACTTGGAGGCAAGGCTCTGGAGCCCAGTTCAGGTTTGGGGTGGCTCCTTCCCACTGCTTCCTTGGGAGTCGGCCTGAAGTTCCCTCACTGCATTCCCTTTGTAGCCCTCACTGCCAGCATTCAGCTCGCTCCAACAGTTCTTCCCAGGAAAATCTCCCGACTCTGCTGCTAGGTCTCCCGCTCTGGTTGCATTCATTAATATTTGGTCTAGTGTGGAAGTGGGCATCTGTCTCTCCAGTGTCGTTCACTTGGAGTATCCTCTCTGGGCAAATGATAATCAATTTCAGAGAGGTGCAGAGATCACTCCTTGGTCTCAGGATACAGGCTGCTCAGTATTGGGTGAGATAAAACAAACGTCTGTCTAGTCCCAAGACAGAGAAAATGGTGATGGTCCATGTTTTCTCCTCCAGTGGGGGTCAGCTCCAGATTTCCTATCCATGCTTTCTCCACAGTCCCTGCTGCCAGTGCCTGGTCTATTGCAGTAAGTGGTGGTGTGTGCCACATGCCAAGGGTCGAGAGGCAACTGATCTCTTCTGTCTTTTTCCCAAAAGATACCTCAGGGATTGCGGATCCTTCTGTATACATTGGGTGCTGAATTCAAAGCAGCGGGAAATTGCAGTCATTTCTGCAGGGGTCCCCAGGTACTTGATTTCATGTCTTCCCTCAGTTGAATATTTCCTCACCCACTTGCACATAAAAACAGACACAGATTAGTTCTTGTGTATGCTCACCCATGAGGGGACTCCCATACTCCAACTAGACCCATCACCATCTCAACTCAAAATTTTTCTTTTAACTGTTTCTTTGACTTATTAGTTGTTCAAAAATATGTTGTTTAATTTTCATGTATTTTTATATATGAATTTAATCCTGTTACTGATTAAATCCTTCTGAATTTAATACTGTTGTTGATTTCTAATTTTTCACCATGGAAATCATACCTGATATGATTTCCGTCTTCTTAAATTTGTTAAAACTTTTTTTAAAAAAGATGTCTGATACGATTCAGGGTTAGGTACTAAAAGGTCATTGTACAAGTGAAGTTTGGACCTCGCATTGACCCTCACTTAACCTGGTTAAGCATTATGTAGTGTTATGTGCCCCCATTCCTCCCCTGGTGACCTGCTACTGCCAACACCTTTCATGTAGAATTATGATAAATACTCTGGGTCCACTTATGAGTGTGAACATGTTGTACTCAGTTTTTTGTTTTTGTGATAGATCACTGAATATGATGGACTCCAAAAATGTTCCAACTTTTTTTTTACCTAACCTATGACCTATCGTTGAGAATGCTCCATGTGCAGTTGAGACATATATATATACTGCATACTGTATTTGTTACATGGAATATTCTGTATGTGTCTTATGTTCACTTTGTTTAGAGTGTTGTTTAAATCTATGTTTCCTTATTGACTTTATGTCTGGAGGATCTGTTCATTACTGAGATTACTAAAATTATTTTTTGCTGTCTAGTTTTCCCTTTAGATCTATTAATGTCTGTTATATATTTAACTACTTCCATGTTGGATGCATATACATATTTATAATTGTTATATCCTCTATCTGAATTAACCCCTTTATCATTATATAGTTACCTTCTTTATAACTTCCTGCAGTTTCTGAATAAAAATATCTATATATATCTTATGTAAGTATAGTTACTCTTGCTTTCTTTTGGTTTTCATTTTTATGGAATATCTTTTTTCATCCCTTCACTTTCAGTCTATGCATGTCATTACAGGTGAAATGAGTCTCTTTCAAGCAGTATATATAGATTCTCCTCAATTTACAAGAGGGCTATACAACCCAGTAAGTTCTTTACAGGTTTAAAATATCTTAAGTCTAAAGTGCACAACTAACTGGAAGCCATGGCTCACTGTTACTACCAAGCATCTAAAAATAAGTACGGTTTCTACTGAATGTGTATTGCTTTCACACCATGATAAAGTAAAAAATAAATTGTAAGTAAAATGATGATAAGTTTGGGACTATCTGTAGCTACGTACTTTTATTTTTCCATTTAGTCATTCCTTATCTTTTGATTAGACTAGTTAATCTATATACTCAAGGTAAGTAGTGATAGGTACAGATTTACTAGTGCCATTTTGTTCATGGTTTTCTAGTTGTTTTGGAAGTCATTGCTTCTTCCTTTATTGCTATCTTTGTGGTCAGGTAACTTTTCTCTAGTAGTATGTTTTGAAGGAATCTTTCTCCTTCTCTTTTAAAAATTTTTACAGAGTGAAAAAGCACTAATGGCCAAATTATAGTAGATAATTGTTTTATTACTGTATTGCTTATTGCTCCTCAGGGAGCAAACATATCCCCCACCACATGGACAGATTGCAAAGCAGTGGGAAGGGGTTTCCATGGTACCCATACACATGTCAATGAATAATGGGATGTGCAAATAGATTTTTAATCACAGCTCCCCCCTCAATTAAATCTCAGAGCTGAAAAAAAGTATAGTCCCCAACCCACAGTCCAGCTTCAGAATTGAACAAAGGTAGAGGATTCACATAAGGAAGAATAGGAGATTGAACAAACAGAATAAAAGCAATCCTGCCACCACTGAAAAACAGAATTAAAGAAGACAGGGAAAAGAGGAAAAAGTGGGGAGGAAAATCTACACAAACGAAGGAAAACCAAAAGAACAATATAGATATCACACAGACCCCTGGGAGGTAGAAACTGAGAAAACAGATTTTGGAATGCAAACAATAAGAGTCCCCAGAATGACTGGTCATATAATTCAACCCAGGCATCAAGACATTAATAGAGAGTATAAAAAGAATTGAGGAAAGACAAGAGAAAAATAGGAAGGAGTTGATAACTGAGATGATAGCAGTAAAGAATACTGTGATTGAAATAAATAACAAACTAATAAGCATGGAAAGCAGAATTAGCCAAGCAGAAGACAGACTCTCAGAGCCTGAGTGAAGGAGACCAGAACATAAGCTGACAAGGTCCTTGTGTTCTTGGCTTGTGTTCAAGGAACCAAGCCTATACTCCCTCATCTCAGAGCAGATGTGATGTGGGGAACAGACAAGCACTGCCACTGTAGCAGGCCTTGAATACCCTAGGCTTGTAGGCAATGGTCTCCCCTGAAAGCTCTGCATTCTAGCCAAAGACAGGTGAGGGATGTAGCCTGCTACATAAAACGTAGTACCCCAAGCTTGTAGACAAGGTCTCGCTTGGAAACTCTACATCCTAGCCAGAGACAGGCTGTAAAAAAATACAATCTGCTATGTGAGACAGTGTCTTGGATGCCCACACATTCAGATACACACAGTACAGATAAAGTCTTGCTACAGTAAAGTCCTAGGTACAAAAAGATAAAAGCAAAACAACTCACCTTCTAATAACAACATAATCCCACTGTGGTTCGCTCATCTCCCCTAACCTTGATTTGTTACTTAATAATAAAACAAAGCAACATGACGTCAGTCACACCTGGTCCAGATGCCTGGCCCAGATGCTGATGCTGCTTGTTTTTACAATATTCCCTTGTACAGTTTTGCCCTAGTTTTGCCCTGTATAAGAGGCATGCTAAATAATAAACTGGCTCTCACCTATTGAGGAGAGAGACCTCCCAATCTCACTGTCTCTTGTCTTTCTTTCTCATTCCCTCCCGCCACCTCAGGCCCTGCTCTGTGGAGGTTGGACCTCCACACTTGAGGACCAAAATAGAGAACTAATCCAAACTGTCAAAAACATAGAAAAGAAGCTGAAAAAGACAGAACAAAACCTTCAAGAGATGAGCAATTATTTAAAGAGGCCAAACCTAAGAGTCGTTGGATTCCCAGAGGCAGAAAGAGAGCCAGAGACCATCCTGGAACAAACATTCCATGAAATTATTCAGGAAAAATTCCCTCACCTCATCAGTGATGTGAAAATTCAAGCACAAGAGATCCAGAGAACCCCTGCAAGACAACAAATGAGAAGACAAACTCTCAGACACATAATAATTCACATAAACAAAGGAGGTATAAAAGGAAAAGTCCTAAAGGCAGCAAGAGAAAAAGGTCAGACTAACTACTGGGGAGGGCCAACTGTAATAGAAACAGATTTATCTACAAAAAAAAAAAAAAAAAAAAAGCGTGGAGCCCAATCTTCAAAGTTCTCAAAGATAAATAATTTCAACCAAGAATAACCTAACCAACTAAGCTAAGCTTCATCGGTATGGGAAAAGTAAAACTTTTCCCAGACATTCAATCCCTAAGATTTTATGCTGCCTCTAGACCTCCTCTACAAGAAACTCCTAAGAAAGTATTAAACACAAAAGAAAAGGATAAAAGAATGACAACGTTCTTCACAAGACAGTAGGAAAAATGGAAAACACACATGAATCAACCAGGAACAACAACAACTCTATAAAAACCTTATGACAGGGATAAACGCTCACATTTCAATAATTAGCCTGAATGTGAATGGACTAAATGCACCACTACAAAGACATTGGAAGGCTGAGGCAGAAGGATTGCCAGAGCCCAGCAGGTCGAGGCCGCAGTGGCCAGGAGCGGCCACTGCACTCCAGTCTGGGTAACAGAGTGAGACTCCAACTCAAAAAAAAAAACCAAAACAACAAAACCCCCAAAAAACAAAAAATAAAAAACAAAACAAAACAATACAAAAAAAGACATAGAATGGCAAAATGGATAAAATATCATCAGGCAGCAATATATTGTCTCCAAGAGACTCATCTCACCAAAAAAGACACTCATAGACTCAAAGTAAGAGTATGGTAAGAAAAATTACAGGCGAACACAAAAGAAAGCTGAATTGCAATCATAATCTCAGACAAAATACTCTTTAAACTATCAAAAATTAGAAAAAATGAAGAAAGTATATAATAATAAAAGGTTCAATCCATCAACAAGAAATATTTACCCTAAGCATATATGCACCCAACATAGGAACACCAACTTTCATAAAGCAGTTTCTAGGCAAATTTTAAAAAGATATTGACTCTAACACTCTTGTAGCTGGGCTCTTTAATACCCCATTCACAACCCTAGACAGATCATAAGGACAAAAAATCAGCAAAGAGATCTGGAACTGAAATGTGACTCTTGACGAAATGGACTTAATTGATACCTGCAGAACACTACACCCAACAACCATAGAATACATTCTACTCATCACCGTATGGAATATACTCTAAGATAGCCACATCCTTGGGCATAAATCAAGCATAAACACATTTCACAAGATTGAAATTTTGCCATGCACCTTCTCAGATTGCAGTGGAAAAAAATAAATATCAACACCAACAAAGTTCCCCCAAAACCCACAAAGCCATGGGCACTAAACAGCATGATGCTAAGCAACTCCTGGGTCAACATGGAAATCAAAACAGAGATTAAATATACCTGGAAACAAATGAAAATGAAGAAACATCTTACCAAAATCTCTGGGATGCTATGAAAGCAGTAGAAGAGGGGAATTCATATCTTTACAAATGCACATGAGAAAGTGGAAAGATCATAAGTTAACAACCTAACAAGTCACCTAAGTAAGTTGGAAAAGCAAGACCACTAAAACCCTAACTTCAGCAGAAGAAACCAGATCACCATAATAAAGGCCCAAATCCAGGACATAGAAGATAAAAAGATAATACAAAAATTCAATGAAACAAAAAGCTGGTTCTTTGAAAGGATAAACAAGATTGATGGTTCCCTAGCTAGACTACCAAGAAAAAGAGAAAAAGTACAAATAAAAACGGTCAGAAACACAAAGATGAAGTCATATCTGACCCTGAAGAAATACAAAAGATTATCAGAGACAACTAAATACACTTGTATGGAAACAAACTTGAAAACCTAAAGGAAATGGAGGACTTTCTGACATCATACAACCTGCCTAGATTTAAATAAGAAGAAATCAAGACCCTAAATAGGTGAATAGGACATTGACTATGTCACAAGAAAGCTGCCTACAGAAAAAGCCCTGGACCAGATGGTTTTCCAGCAGTATTCTACAAAACATACAAGGAGGAACTGGTATCAATTCTACTGAAATTATTCCAGGCAATTGAGAAAGATGGCACTCTCACCAAATTATTTCATTAAGCTAACATCACATCGATACCCAAGCCAAGTAAAAAGCCAACAAAGAAAGGGAACTACAGGCCAATATCCTTGATGAATATAGATGCTAACATTCTCAACAAGATCCTAGCAAACTGGATTCAACAACATATCTCAAAAATCACCCACCATGACCAAGTAGGCTTCATCTCTGGGATGCAAGACTGGTTCAGCATTCATAAGACTTAAATGTAATTAAACACATCAAGAGATGTAAACAAAAACCACATGATTATATCATTATATGCAGAAAAAGCTTTTGATGAAATCCAACACCCCTTTTTGATAAAAACTCTTGAACATCTAGGCCTAGATGGAACATACCTCAAAATAGTAAGAGCCATCTACAAGAAACCCACAGCCAGCATAGGGCTAAACAGACAGAAATTGGAAACATTTCCCCTGAAAACTGGAAGAAGACAACAATGCCCATTCTCACCCCTCCTTTTCAACATAGATTTGGAAGTCCAAGCTGGAGAAATCAGAGAAGAGAAGGTGATCAGGGGTATCCAAATAGGAAAATATCTACAAAAAAAATTAAATACCTTGGCATCTTCCTAACCAGAGATATGAAAGACCTTTACAATTTAATATAAAAAACACCACTCAAAGAAATCAAAGATGACTCAAACAAGTAGAAAAGTATTCCATACTCATGGGTTGGAGAATCAACATTGTTAAGATGTGCATTCTATCTAAGGCAATCTGCAGATTTAACACAATACCAATCAAATTACCAGCAACATTCTTCTCAGACCTAGAAACAACAATACAGGAATTCACATGGAAACAGAAATGACCAAGAATAACCAAAACAATACTCAGCAAAAAAAAACCAAAAAGCAGGAGGTATCACTCTCCCAGATTTTAAACTTTATTATAAAACTACAATAATCAAAACAACCTGGTATTGGTACAAGAATGGACATATAGACCAATGGAATAAAATTGAGATTCCAGAAGCAAAACCTCAATTTCTCAACCAACTCATCTTTGACAAGGCCTCCACAACCAACCACCGGGAAGACAAGAACCTATTCAGTAAATGGTGCTGGGAAAACTGCTGACCACATGCAGAAGATTGAAATAGGACCCCTACCTATCTCTATACAAAAAAATTACCTCTAAATGGACCAGAGACCTATATGTAAAACCTCAAACTATAAGAACATTAGAAAATGCAGGAGACATTCTTATGGAAATTGGAACTGGCAACCAATTCCTGTTCAAAACCCTCAGGGTCCATGCCATAAGAGGTAAGATAGACAAGTGGGACCTCATCAAGCTGAGAAGTTTCCGTAAAGCCAAAGAAACCACCCAGAGAACAGGGGGACAGCCCACAGACTGTCTGACAAAGATCTAACATCTAGGATCTACAAGGAACTCAAACGTGTTGAAAAGTAAAAAATGAACAGTCCCATTACAAAGTGGGCAAAATATATGCATAGACAATTCTCAAAAGAAGACATATGAGCAGCCAACAGATGCATGAAAAAATGTTCAGCCTCACTAGTCCTAAAGGAGATGCAAATTAAAACTACATTGAGATGCCACCTAACTCCAGTCTGAATGGCCATTGTCAATAATTCAAAAAATAACAGATGCTGGAGAAGATGTGGTGAAAAGGGAACAAGTTCTACACTGTTGGTGGGAGTGTAAACCAGTACAACCCCTGTGGAAAACTGTGATGATTCCTAAAACTTCTAAAAAATTGACCTTCCATATGACCCTACAATCCCCCTACTGGGAATATACCTGGAAGAACTCAAATCATTCTATTAGAAAGATACCCACACACATATGTTTATCACAGCATTGTTCACAATGGCAAGAACATGGAACCAACTGTGCCGCCCATCAAAAGAAGACTGAATAAAAAATATGTGGTACATATACACAATGGAATATTACACAGCCATAAAGAAGAACAAAATCATGAACTTTGCAGCAACCTGGAGGGAATTAGAGTCTATAATACTAAGTGATCTTTCACAGAAACAAAGAAAAATCCACAAAGGGTGCCTCCCGAGGGCAGTTCCATGCACCCCTGTGGCCACCAACTACACAAGGGGTAGCTGCTATAGCCAGTCCCATGCAACAAACTGCCTCCATTGCACTACAGCCTCTGCAAGGGATTGCTGCTGTGGTGGTTACTGGGTGCTTAACAGTTGCTGTCATTGTGGCTCTCAGCTCTGGCCCCAGCCTTGGTGAATCCCCAGCTCCATCCTCCACCCCAAGCTGCCCACTGCACACCAAGCTGCAGTTGCTGATTCACAGTGCCTGAAGCCGGATACACACCATTGTTGCCCATCATAGCTGATCAACTGGGACCCCAACTAGTGGAGAGAAAGGATCTGTGAAAGAGGAGCCACCCACTGCAATCATTTCCAGGCAGAGATTCGCATTGCCCTGCTAATCTCTGTGCAGTCTCCACCTTGTTTTCTAAGATAACCATGCCAAAACAGGAGACAGAAGCCCATCCCCTATGCACACCTGTCAGGCAGCAAGCCAAGGGAACTGACCCAAGATATGGGTAACCCTGTTTGACTGCAATGAGAGCAAAGGGGAGGGGCTAGAGATCAGAGCTGAAGAGACTTTTGACACTCAGGAAAGACCCCAGAGCTAGTCTGGTTTCTTATTTTAATTATTGTATTGTTTTGACTGTTTTGTTCACTTTTGTTTGTTTGTTTGTTTTTTGATTTAGACTACCATTGTGTTGGGGAAAAACACATCAAAAGGAATGATTTTATTGGACTATCTTTGTGTGATTACTGGTATGCTTTATGAAATTTTCTTTGTCTGTTTTTTACTCTTTTCTGGCCTTGTGTCTCTTTTCATTCATTAGTTGGTATATATGTCTGTTTTCCCTCTTACTCTTCCCTCTCTCCAACTTCCTTGGGACCCCCCACCCCTTCATCTATTATTTTCCTTTCTCTTACCTCCTTTTTTTTTTTCCTCAGGGAGAAAACCTAAACCCCACTGCATGAACAGATTGTAAGGCAGTGTGAAGTGGATTCTAGGGTGCCCATACACCTGTCAGGGGATACTGGGATCTGCAAATAGATTCAGAATCACAGCTTTCCCCTCAATTAAATCTCAAAACTGCAAAAAGTACAGTCCCCAATCCACAGTCCAGCTTCAAAAGTGAACAAAGCCAAAGGATCCTCATAAAGAAGAACAGGAGATTGAACAAAAAGATATAAAGGCAGCACCACCTTCCCTGAAAAACAGAATTAAAGAAGGGGAGGGAAAAAAGAAGAGAAAAATCTACACAAATAAATAAAATCAAAAGAAGAATGTAGGTCTCTCACAGACCCCAGGGAGGTCAGACACTGAGAAAACAGACTTCAGAATGCAAACAATGAAGAGCCCCCAGAAAGACTGGTCTCAAACTACAAACCCAGATATCAAGACATTAATAGAGAGATTAAAAATAATTGAGGAGAGCAAAGAGGAAAATAGGAAGGAGTTGATAACTGAGATAACAGTAGTAAAGAATACTGTGAATGAAATAAATAACAAACTGATAAGCATGGAAAGCAGAATTAGTCGAGCAGAAGAAAGAACCTCAGAGCTTGAGGACCAAAATATAGAACAAACCCAAACTGTCAAAAACATAGAAAAGAAGCTTAAAAAGACAGAACAAAACCTTCAAGAGATGAGCGATGACTTCAAGAGACTGAACCAAAGAGTAATTGGACTTCCTGAAGCAGAAAGAGAGACAGAGACCATTCTGGAACAAACATTCCATGAAATTATTCAAGAAAACTTCGCTCATCTCATTAGTGATGCAAAAAATCAAACACAAGAGATTCAGAGAACCCCTGCAAGACAACAAATGAGACCAACTCCCAGACACATAATAGCTAGGGACTTTAATACCCCACTCACAATGCTAGACAGATCATCAGGACAAAACAATAGCAACAAGATCCAGAACATCCTTGTGATTCTTGACCAAATGGACTTAACTGATACCTATAGAACACTACACCCAACAACCACAGAATATACAGAATGTACTCTAAGATAGACCACATCCTTGGCCACAAATCAAGCATAAACAACTTTCAAAAGATTGAAATTTTGCCATGCACATTCTCAGACCACAGTGGAATAAAAATAAACATCAACACCAAAGTTCCCCCAAACCAACAAAGACATGGACACTAAACAGCATGATGCTAAACAACTCCTGGGCCAATGATGAACTTAAAACAGAGATTAAAAGATACCTGGAAACAAGTGAAAATAAAGAAGCAACTTACCAATATATCTGGGATGCCATGAAGCTGTAGTAAAGGGGAATTCATATCTCTACAAATGCACATGAAGAAAATGGAAAGATCACAAGTTAATAGTCTAACAAGTCACCTAAGGAAGCTGGAAAAGAAAGACCACCAAAACCCTAGCTTCAGCAGAAGAATCCAGATCTGCAAAATAAGAGCCGAAATCCAGGACATTGAAGCAAAAAACTGGTTCTTTGAAAGGATAAACAAGATAGATGGTCCCCTAGATAGACTGACCAAGAAAAGAGCCCAAATAATCTCAATCAGAAACACAAAAGATGAACTCTTATCTGACCCTGAAGAAATACAAAAGATCATTAGAGACTACTATGTACACTTGTATGGAAACAAACTTGAGAACCTTAAGGAAATGGAGGACTTTCTGACATCACACAACCTGCCTAGGTTGAAACAAGAAGAAATTGAGACCCAAAATAGACCAATAACAATCAAGGAATTTGACTATGTCATAAGAAAACTACCTAAAAAAAAAGCCCTGAACCAGATGACTTTCTAGCAGAATTCTATAAGACATTAAAGGAGGAATTGATACCAATCCTATTGAAAGTATTTCAGGCAATTGAGAAAGATGGAGATGTAGAAACACTGCTACACTGTTGTTGGGAGTGTAAACTAGTACAGCCTCTGTGGAAATCAATGTGGCGATTCCTAAAAGCTCTAAAAATTGACCTTCCATATGACCCTGCAATCCCCCTACTGGGAATATACCCCAAAGAACTCAAATCACTTTATAAAAAAGATACCTACACACATATGTTTATTGCAGCATTGTTCACAATAGCAGGATCATAGAACCAATAATTTTGTCCATCAAAAGAGGACTGGATTAAAAATATGTGGTACATATACACAATGGAATATTATGCAGCCATGAAAAAGAACAAAATCATGTATTTCGCAGCAACTTGAATGGAATTAGAGTTTATAATACTGAGTGATCTCTCACAGAAACAAAGATCTGAGTATCACATGTTCTCACTCATAAGTGGACCTTGGTCAACTATATAATACTATAAGAAAATGATGGACAGTGGTGGGAAACTATAGGGGGTCAGGGAGGGTAAGGGAGGTGGGATTAATGGTAGTCAATATCTGTCTGGGGAAAGGGTACCTGCACAATGAATATCTGTATACCTAACTCTTAATTGTACTCCACAATTTTAAAATAAAAAATAATTTTTTTTTAAAAAGGAAAGGATTGACAGTAGCGGGAACCTGCAGGGTGTGGGAGCGTGAAATTGGGATTGACAGTAGTAGAAATCTGCCTGGGGAAGGGGAGTCACACCTCATCAACAAGGGTAGCTGTACAATGAATATTTGTATGCCTAACCCTGAATTGTAAGCCACAATTCTAAAATAAAAAAAGTTAAAAGTTAAAAAACATAAAATGAGTGGAGTATCTCAGTTGATATTTCTCCAAGAAGATACAGAGAAGGCCAACAATTACACAATAGATACGCAGCTTCAAAAGGCCAACAATTACACAATAGATACGCAGCTTCAAAACTTATTAAGGAAATGCAAATCAAAACCACAGATGGCTATGATCAAAAAGACAGCTAACAAATTATGGTGAGAATGTAGAGAAAGTGAAACCCAGCAGCATTGCTGGTGGAAAAGATAAAATGGTGCAGACACTTTGGGAAAGTCTGGCAGTTCCTAACAAATTAATCATAGAAATATCATTTGACTCAGCAATTCTGCACCTAGGAATATATACCAAAGAAGTGAAAATAGAAAATTCAATGAAAACTTGTGCTGATCATTCATAACAGTATTATTCAAAGTAGAAAAAATTGGAAGCATTGAAATATCCTTCAATGATGAATGCATAAATAAGAGGTAGTATACAATGGAATATTATTTGGCCATTTAAAGGAATAAAGTACTGATACGTGCTACCAAAAAAAATAAAATAAAATAAAAAAGGTTATGTAGGGGGCCTGGGGTAGGAATGTGGGTGGAAATATTTGACATATTCAGTAAGAATATGGGAGAAGGATGAAGAACGTTAAGGGTGGTAGAGACCTGGTAAAAGTGACCAGCAGAGTGCAGAGTGAGCACTTCATGGAAGACAGGGACACTTGCTAAACCTTAGGGCAGGGCAGCCCCAAAGTAACAAGGAAACAAAACAGTCTCTAAGAAAGATTGTTAAGTTAATTACCCTGTTGCGAGTAATTAATTGTTAAATTAATTACCCTCCTGCATTGTCACTCTTCCAGGATATTCAATAGAGAGAATAGATTGCTCACTCAGGTCTTTTTTGTGAAGATGAGTTTTTCTGAGTAGAATTCAAGTTCAGACTGGGATCTATGTCGAGGTTGATCCAAGACTAGACCAGATTAGATGGGAAAGACAGAGCTGAGAACAGAGAAAATACTGGGAATGTGAAGATCTAGGTATAAACAAAAAATCCTGAAGAAACCTCTGGCATCTCAAGACTTTAGAGAGTGATTTCAAAGCTAAGAACATCAAAGGATAAAGCTGGATCCAGTTATGATATATCTTCATGTGAAAAAAGAGGACTTATTGAGGTACTTAAATCCATATAACCATATCAGATGAGAGGGACTGAATCATAGTCACTTTCCCAGGTTAACTATCTGTCCTCAACAAATTTCATTCAAGAGCAGACCCCATAGCCAAGGTTTCCTAGTTCCTTAGAAAAAACCATTAAGATCACAAACAACAAGTGATTACACAAAAGGTGCTACTCACCCTGGGCAGTGCTCTTGCTAATCCACACCTGGGGTTGGGAAAGCCTGGGCAGTCTTGAGATGCTCTCACTTTGCTACTAAACATAGGTTTGCAGAGACACATTGCACTGGGAAAGATAACAAATAAATATTTCAGCCCTCACACTTCATGGCCAAGACAAAATCTGACACAGTGCGACTGAAATGAAGAGCTGGAGAACAGAGCAGGGAGGAGTAGGGATCCTTTATGTTTCAGTTCCTAGGAAAGAACCAAGACTGAATTTTAGACCTAAAAGCAGTTAAAGACTTGAATCAGGAGAGCACCCGAAAAGCGACCCAGGGTTGGAGATCTTCCTCACCAGACTGAATGCAAGTCATCTGTCTAGAACAAAGACCCCATTGAGAAAGACATCTCAGTTTTTGCCCAAGAAGGGACAGGCTCTTTGAGAAAGTAAATTCAGACAAAGTGCCAGACATCTGTTATAGTAGGTTTGTCTCTGGAGAACATGGAAAGTTAGCAAGTTTCCCTGAAACAAAGTAATTGTTAGTCTCTGAGCATAGCCCATACTAGGTCCTATCCAACTACACAAGTCTTGGATTGGCAGGGGATACTGAAGGTCGGGAACCAATGTTAATCATGGACCTGAACATGTGGATAGACCAGGTTACGATGTGGAAATTTTGCAGGAGAAGACAGTTAGCACTAAGGAATACCCTAGGCTCAGGCAAGGCCTTCAGCTAAACATTTCTGTGAGTACAGGTCTCCCACTTCCTTTGTCAAAGCAGGGACACAAAGGCCAATCCTGGAGGATTTGAGTAGGTTCTAAGGATCTGACATTTCTGAAGGACAAACAGGTCAGAAATAAGTCTGAACTTCGTGCAAACGTTGTAGAAGTGACAAACAACAACTGTTCCCGGGGGATCCTCTTTTCGTTTCCCAAGGAAATAGCCTCTTAGTCAGGACCATACAGGTGCCAGGTTTCTCAGGCTGTTTGTGCCACTTCCTTGGTCATTGTCACTTATAATGTGACTTTAAGTCTTCTTCCCTCCTCCTTCCACAAGAAAAAAAATTTTCAAAAAGAAAAATTCAGACCATATAAGCAAATTATGTTATGATACCAAATCCACTGCAGAAGGTGGTCTCTCTTTTCTTTAATCTCATTTGTTGCTTGTATATTTGTGTCCCTCTCTCACTCCCCTGGCAGTTTATGGCTACTGACAATCCCTTTCTTATAGTATTATGGTAAACATTCAGGGTCCGCTTATGAGTGAGAACATGTGGTACTCAGTTCTTTGTTTCTGTGATAAATCACTGAGTATTACAGGCTCTAAATGAATCCAAATTTCTGTGAAGCCCATAATTTTGTTCTTCTCTATGCTGCATAATAGACCATTGTGTATAGTACCACATTTTAAAAATCCAATCCAGTTTTGGTGGGCAGCATGGTTGGCTCCATGTTTTTGCTATTATAAATAATACTGCAGTAGACATGCAGGTACTTTTTTGTACAGTGACTTAAGTTCCTCTGGGAACTTAATTTCCCAAAGGGGATTGCTGGGTTGTATGGAAGGTCAATTACTAGTTCTTTTAGGAATTGCCACACAATTTTCAGTAGAAATTGAACTAGTTTGCATTCCCACCAATTGGGTAAAAGTGTTCCTTTTTCTCCGCATCCTTGCCAGCATCTGTTGTTTTTGTTTTATTAATCATGATCATTCTTACTGGGATTAAGAGGTATCTCAGTGTGATTTTGATTTGTATTTCTCTGATGATTAATGAAGGCTGAGCATTTTTTCACGTGTCTGTTGGCTGCTCGGAAGTGATATGTGTCTATTTACATCTTTTGCCCACTTTTTAATGGTGCTGGTTTTTTTTTTTTTTTTCCATTTGGCACATTTGAGTTCTTTGTAGATCCTGGATGTTAGGTCTTCGTTAGATAGACAGTTGACAAATATTTTTCCTCCATTCTGTGGTCTGTCTCCTCACTGGATAATTTCTTTTGTTTTGCAGAAGCTTTTCAGTTGATAGTTTCTTTTGTTTTGTAGAAGCTTTTTAGTTCTTTGAGGTATCACTTGTCTATCTTATCTCTTATGGTATAGACTCTTGGGGTTTTGATTAAGAATTGTTTTCCCATTCTGATTTCTGTTGGTAGGGGTGTCTCCTGCATTTTCCTTTTTCTTTTTCTTTTCTTCCTTTTTTTTTTTTTTTGCGTTGTAGTGTCACCCCTTCACCCAGGCTGGAGTGCAGTGGCACACATGCTCACAGTCACCCCAGCATCAAACTTCTGGGCTCCAGAGATCCTTCCGCCTTAGCCTTCCGAGTAGCTGGAACTACAGACACATGCTACCATACCCGGCTATTTTTTATTTTTTATTGTAGACATGAGGTCTTACCAAGTTGCCTGGGCTGGTCTTGAACCCATGGCTTCATGCAATCTATTTGCCTTGGCCTCCCCAAGTGCTGGGAGTACTGGCCGAGCCACCATCTCCTGCATTTTCAAAAATTCTTAATGTTTGAGGTTTTTTTTGTAGAGGTCTTTGATCCATTTGGAGTTGATTTTTGTGCATGGTGATAGGTAGAAATCCTGTTTCGTTTCTTCTGCATGTTTTCCCAGCACCATTTACTGAATAGGAGTTCTTCTCCCCAGTAGTTGTTGTTGGAGGTTTTATTGAAGATGAGATGGTTGAGAAATTGAGGTTTTGCTTCTGTAATCTCTGTCCTGTTACATTGGTCTATTTGCCTGTTTTTGTACCGTGCTAGGTTGTTTTGATTATTGTAGCCTTATAATAAAGTTTAAAGTCTGAAATGTTGGGGTCCAGCCCGACCTGAGGGGAGTTGGACCTGCACCGGAGAGTCAGGAAGCGGCGAGAAGAAACCACTCGGAGGCAGTTCTTCTGGGATCAGTCTGATCAGGACTGAGTTCAATTTTATTCAAACTTTT